>NC_071399.1:83082580-83382580 GCF_022682495.2 Desmodus rotundus | reverse complement strand
TAAATCAACAAGAAAGAAACTCGGAAAATTCAATAAATATGTAGAAATTAAATAACACACTCCTAAATAACCAGTGGATCAAAGAAGACATCACAAGGGAAAATTGAAAATACTTGGAAATGAGTAGAAATGAAAATACATATACAACATTTATGGCATGTAGCTAAAACAGTGCTGGGGGAAGTTTATAGCTATAGATGCCTATATTAAAAATTTATGATCTACAAGGAACCATATTACCTATGCTTGACAAATCCTCCAGCGTTTTAAATAAGACATGTAGACTTGCAGAAATATGAAAAAAAGGTGCCATAATATAAATTAAAGGTGAGGAATATAGGTCATTTATAGTAGAATTCTTAGTGATTGCATTTCTGGTGAATTAAGATGAATTAAGATGCACATTACTGAAAACACAACTCATATTATGACCTTTAAATCAAAACAAGAGACAGAAACTGGATAAGCATTTTGGCTATTTTTATTGATCATATTTTATGATACATAATATTAACCTTATAACCAGAGGTGAGCCCTCATTATATAGAAATCAACCTTGAGTTTAAAATGTTTCCATTTATATTATTTTAAAAAGGGAATAAATACTAATTTGTGTTCTCTGCGTGCTGCAATGTCAGTTTGATTTTGTAGTTTTCCGACTGTTTTGTAAGGAAATGATCTTCCTGTTCCATTTAGTTGAAAAGGAATATCATTTATATTTTAAATGACTATTATTTGTCAGGACTCGTTAGGCATTTTTGTGCACATTTGTTCATGCCATTGTTTCAGCTCTCCTGAGACACGCGTTGTCACCATCTCTTTACAGAGTAAGAACTGAGGCTGTGGGAAATGGCATAATCTACCCAAAGCCATAGCCTGTAAATGGGGGAGGTGGATTTGAAAAGGCCTGGCCCACGCCTGAGCTTCTCCTTTTTCCATACTCCAGACTGCCTGCAATTGGCCACCTTCATTTCTGCATTTTTCTGGGGGAATCCCACCTAGTGCTTTTAGCCTGTACTTTTCCTGAAAATTATCTCAATGGCAGCATGTAAGAAAAACCTTCGAATTTCTCTTTTTATTACTTCAATTGCCAGAGAAATTTTGTATTGTATCTCTCATCTTACCAGAATGATTATTTGAAGTACCTCTCTGATTCAATTTGTGAAATTAAAGTTCTGATGATTCCTCAAAGATTACTCTGTCTATTTATATATGTCTGTTCAAGCTTCAAAAAGATTTAAGACTTTTAATTCACTTTTTTAAGGCTTTAAAGTGCTTCAAGTTCCTTGGCATGCGTTGTCCTCTTTGGAATTTGATTTGAATTGATTCTAGTCTGAACTTATTTTCAAGAACTGAACTGACTACCCTTTTGCTCTGCAGGACAATACTCAACCAACAGAGCCGTGCAGACCAGAGCAAACCTTATTTGTTTCTTGTATTTTCTTTTCCATTTTTAGATCATATAAACTCTTTGTTGTCACGACACTGGTCAAAATTTAGCTGTGCAATTTGACTTATATGCATGTAAAAACCCAAACATATTTGTTTGTTTTATATTTTTTTGAGAATTGGTGTTCCTCTGCAAAATGCCGCATGTATTATGTGCTATTGATTGATGGATGGATGACAACACTAATACATTCCTTCATCCATGTTATAAATCACAGGCCTTTTACTGGTTTACGGTAACCTGTTCACGTTGAATGCATGATGAAATCACTTTGCCTACAAGAGCTAATATAAAAAAAAGAGCTTTGCAAGCTAAATGGGAAATTCAGCTGAGTTAGATAATAGCATTGATTGGAGAGCGAATCTCTCTCTCTCTCTCTTTTTTTTTTTTGTCTTTAACATCCAATAGCAAGTAAGAAAAGGTTAGACATTGCAAACTTTCTTCTCTCCCTTCTCTGTATCTTTGACCCAAGATAAATTTCAATTATGCAAACCCTATTTCCTGTTGCTAATCACCTACTGCAGTCAGTATTCTTCAAATAGTCATTAAGGGGGGGATGAGATCTCCGTCTCCGTCATTTCTGAAACTAAGAGAAAATTTGGAGCAGCCCATTAACAGAACAGGAAATTCCCTAATATCCTCAGGATATGTATAGAAACCCATCACAATTAAATAGAACAGGAACTAGCATCTCTTGGGGATATTTATTAAATAGACTTGCCTAAATAAGTCTGACAAATACATTATCTTTTCAAGAGTCTAATCACCAAGATCCATTTATCTAATTAAGTGACCCTCAAATACCCTCATTTTTCTCTGGAAACTCCTCTATGATAATGAATTTACCAATAGGAAAGCCAGCTTGCTAAAATGGGTAACAAGATAACTTATTTGTGCATCTTTTGTATTTCCTTTGTTAGATAAAAGCATTCAGAGAAAAGAAAAAAGATAACTCTACCCTTCAAGACTGAAAAAAGTAACTTTTCCTAAACAAATTTTCAAGGAAAATGAAAAACATTATTTTTACTTCATTATGATTTGTGGCAGTAGCGATAAGATGAGTGAGGGAAATATGTGTTAAACAACATGAATTTTATTTGTAATAGAAAGGAAATTTCAACTTTTTTCTTTGATGTAGTAAAAACAATAAATATCATTATTCCAGACAATCAAACAATAATTATCTCATAAAAGACAGAGAACAAGCTTTAAAATATTTCCTCACAAAATACAGACTTGTTATAACACAATGTGCTCTGCAATGAAATTCAGCAAAATAGAGGCCCGTTCAAGGAGCATTAGTCATCAAACTACTGGAAATACCTTTGGATGCCAGGATCTTTGCAATTTAATCTCTCATTAATTTTTTTCTTTTTGATACAAAACCTCCCCAGCCATCCCCAGCAATCCAGGTTGAACTAAATACAAAATTCTCTTCCAGGCATTCTTCCTTCTCCCTTTGGCACCACGTGCTTATGTGGGTCCCTGTGTTAGAACATTCTCCTTCACTTCTAAATTCCAAGAGGCAGTTCTAGAGAATGAGAAGATCAAAGATTCTGAAATTGGGAAGAAGGGAGTCTGAACTCGAACTCTGCCTTTTACTGACTGTGCAACAGCGGGGAGTATTAGAAACAAGGCAATTGGTCCCAAATGGAGTCACTTATGCTAAGCCCCGTATCACCAAACAAAGACTTAATTCATTTCAGCTCTCTCAGAAATGGAATCTAAACCAATCATGAACTGGCTGATTAGCTCTAGTTGGTAATCTGCCTGAGAGACGCTGCCGTTCCAGGAAAGAAAATAACTTGCAATAACCCACCTGTTTTTTTTTTTTTTGCCTCATATAACTTTGTTGGTACTGCTCACTTCTGAGTATAAGATATTTCATCATATACCTCTCATTGGAACTCTTTTCTCTTTGCTAGATTGGATGCTGCCTAATTCATGAATTGATGAATGAGGCCCATGAGAACTTTAAAATGTACTGAGTTAAATTTTATTTTATTTTTTAACAGAAGGAAGCTTTGGAGTTTAGTTTTGTCATTTGTAAACTGCCAAAATATCATTTATCTCATGGGATTTGTGTGAAGATTAAAAGCGGAGGTCTATGGCATGCGAATTTCTATATAAACCCTACCCTTCCATAGGATATTTGTAGCAATTGCAGCGATTGCGATACCTCCTTTAGACATCCTACACCAAGCCTGCCTCCCCTTTGGCTATTTTTACATGGTTTGTGTAGTCAGTCAACTTTACAGTTTACTGAAAGCAGTTTCCAAACACTTGCTAAGAGTCATACTTGGTGCTAGATGCTGGTGAAGGTAGAAAACATACTCCCAGGAATCTGATGATCTCTGTTGAATGGGAATCTGGTTATTTGGGCTTTTCAGAGCTGGAAACACTGACTACTTTCACCCCACACTGAAATAATTATAAAGGGGTGGCTCTGAGGAGAGGGATTTACACCACAGCTAAGACTCTGGCCATAAGGTTTTCTCCTGCTACGCATTTCTGTCAGTCAGTAACAAGGATGAGATTAGAGAGATGGCCTCCTTTCTGAAGCCTATTCTTCAAATTCTAAAGGAAGCTACAATTAAGTTGAAGAAGAGGGAGCTTGGAAGGGCAAAAAAAAAAAAACTAATTATAAGTAAAAGTTTTCAGGCTCAAAACTTTTTGAAATCTTGCTAATGAAAATTAGCGAAAGAAATTTAGTACAAGCAAGGAAACAATAAGCCTGACCTAGCAAAACAGGATTATTTTAGCTCTAAATTAACCCTTAGGGACCCAAACCTCCAGTAGCAGGAAATGGGTTGCAAAAGTGCAGCCCTATGGACATGAACTAAGGGGGACCAGTGCTGGAGGGTTGGGGGTGCAGGGGGAGGGGGAGTAAAGGGGGAATATTGGGAAACTATAATAGCATAATCAATATACTTAAAATATACTTCAAGAAAAAGAAAGAGCATATTTTCCTTTCTTTCCTACTTTTGATGTGGCCTCAAAGAATAAGAACAAAGAAACCCCTTATAGTAAAATTAGGGGTGTGGGAAGCAGTTGATAAATCCTATAGACCAGAGATTACTGTACATTTTCTATTCTTCCCTCTTTGGGGAGAAAGTTCTTTTTATTTATTATTTTTAAAATTACAGTTAGCCTATTCCCATGACATCATTGGGTATTGAGTTTTCAAGCTTGTGTGTGTATGTAGCGATGGGGAACATGCTATTATTATTACTTTCCTTTTACTTCGTGGTTTTCTGGTCAGGGGAAGCACCACGTGGAGCTTGTGAAGACCATCTCTCAGAGATCCTGGGCTTTGCCCTGGGCGCCGGAACTGACCGGAATTTTGTAGTTGTTTTCCTTGGACAAGTGATGACTGTATTTTTCTTAAGAAAAGAAATGGGGATATTTTGGTGGTCAAAGGGGCAGTTTGTGGGAAAACCAGCTATTTGTTCCCTGATAGGCATTTTCTTCTTTCTTTCTTTCTTTCTTTCTTTCTTTCTTTCTTTCTTTCTTTCTTTCTTTCTTTCTTTCTTTCTTTCTTTCCTCTTTCTCTCTTTCTCTCTTTCTCTCTTTCTCTCTTCTCTCTCTTTCTCCTCTTTCTCTCTTTCTCTCTTTCTCTCTCTCTCTCTCTCTCTCTTTCTTTCTTCTTTTTCTTTCTCTCTTTCTCTTTTCCTCTTTCCCCTTCCTTCCCTCTTTTGTTCTATTAATATTATTATTTTTGCAATGGAAACGATTTTTACATTCCCCAGCCTCCTTTAAAGCTATTAGAAGTGATACATGCATTTATTTATTATTTATTTTTAACTTAATAAATGTTTTTGAGAAACGTCCATTTGTTGTTCCACCCAGTTGTGTGCTCATTGGTTGCTTCCTGTATGCGCCTTGACCAACGGATCAAACCTGCTTCACTCCAACCCTCTGAGGTACTTGGCCAGGGTGATGTAAGCATTTAGATTAAACCTTTAAAAAGAAAGAATTCTCTCACTTCTGGTTTTAATCTTACTTTTAAAAAAAGATTTTATTTATTCATTTTTTAGAGAGGGGACGGGAGGGAGAAAGAGAGGGAGAGAAATATCAATGTGTGGTTGCCTCTCATGTGCCCTGTCCTGGGGACCTGGCCTGCAACCCAGGCATGTGCCCTACAGTGGGAATCGAATCAGCGACCCCTTGGTTCACAGGCTGGCAGTCAATCCACTGAGCCACACCAGCCAGGGCTGGTTTTAACCTTTCTGTTGACTTGAATGTGGACACCATGGTGGTGAACCGTCTTGGGCCATGTGGCTGAAGGAAAAACTCTTAGTTTTATGAAGCCAAAGAAGGAAACTGGATTCCCAACAATCTTGGAGTCATTATATCAACACTGGATGATTTCACTCCTTAACTACAATGAGAGAAGAAGGGGGAGAAGGGAGGTGGAGAGGGAGAAGGAGGAAGAGAGGGAAAGGAAGAGAGAAAAGGAGGGAGGGTGAAAGAGGGTCAAAAGAGATCTACCTTTTAAAACCAATGTCATATTTGGTATATAAAATCATGGATTGAGTTAGTTCACTTAAGGCAGTGGTTCTTGCTGTGAAATGATGTTGCCTGCCCCTCAACCCCATCCCCCACCCCTGCAACACTTGGTAAGATCTGGAGACATTTTTGGCTGTCTGGGGCAAGGTGCTGCTGTCAGGAGGTGGGTAGAAGTAACAATGCTGATAAATATCGTACCATGTACAGGAGAGCCCCACAACAAAGAATTACTTGACCCAAAATGTCACTAGAGCCAAGTTTGAGAAACCTTGACTTAGGAAAGTGTTGGTAAAGTTAAAGAGGGACCCAAGTTGAAAGAAAAGATTAGTGGGCCCAGGGCACAGAGCAATGGCAGAAAGCAAACTGGGAAATCAGATAGGTCCAAATTGTTAAGGTTCTTTTAAGCCATGTGAAGGAGTTTAGACTTCATGCTAAGGGCAGCTAGAAATCAGGATTGAAGCAGGAGCTTAACATGATAGCATTTGCATTCTAATGACATAAATTTGGCTGCAGCAGGCAGAGTGATCTGGAATGAGCTGGTCTAGGGGCAATTTACCCCAATTTGAGAGACGGTGTCCCTGGCTAGGAAAGGAGAAAGCAGCAGTCAGAGTCAGGAGACTTTTGGTGGCAGAAGGAACATATTTGGTGATTGTTTTGATATGTTACTGGAGGAGAGAGAGGGTTTGTGGCTGACCGTATTTTCCTCTCTGGTTCAGAGGCACAGAGGTGGCGTTCACTGAGAAAAGGATCTTTCTTTTGCTGTATATTTTTTTCTGGCTTAGAGAAGACACCACTTAAGAGGCAAAGGGCTTAACAATAAACTCAATGACATCACCAGGTTCCTATAGGTAGTAGGAACTGGGGAGGAAAGCATTATTTTTCATGTTTAGTGAAACAAGCAAATTCTCAAGAACAAACATTAGAAACTAAAGTCCTAGTGAAGGTGACAATTTTTGTCTTGTGGTAAGTATGCTCTGTCATTTTGAGAGTGGTGTCAGACTGGCGTAAGTGATCTTGTCCGTCATCTTTGTAATTAAAAAAAAAAACAACAGGAAGAAGTACTACCAGTGTATCTGAGTTGTTATGGTTAAAAACATCTTAGCAACAGTAGGCAACTTTCGAAAGGTCTCCAAGTGCTCCTATGTCAATGACAGAATCAAAGTTAAATTTGAGAGTTATACTTAAAAAATCTTTTTCATTTAAAAATTTTTAAAAAGTATATACAAATATGGATCAGCTAACTCAAGAAATACAGCCTATCAATCCTACTTTCAGGATACATATTAAGAATTTGTAAATGTTAAGTGTACTGGGCACACATAAAAATAACTCTCTTGTAAGAATGGAAATCCCTCCCCAAGGTCTTTAGCAAATTTCAAGCCCCGTTAAGTTCTCTCACAATAAATAGTCATTAATTCTTAAGACTATTAATTCATTATTCGTAACACTATGATGGATAAACCAGATAAAACAGGCTTAAAAAAAAACTCACTGAAAAATGTTCATTTTATTAACTTCAAAGTTTAAAGCCATTTTAAAAATTATTGAAATGATTTGGATACATTTAAGAGAAATCACAACCAAAGAACTGTGATTTTGAAACCTAAGTAATTAACTCATGAAGTTTTAATGCGAATTTAATATTACACAATCCCCCCCGACACACAGTATGTGTAGCATTTTTGCCCACTGTTACCTTGGCAAGCCTCTACTACCAGTAGTTTTCTAAAGACGTGTGAAAAACCCCACAAAACCAAAATACTGCAACAGATTGTTGAAAATACACTATATATGTGTCAGTATTTCAACAGTTTTAAAATATTTTTTATTGGTTTGGATTTAAGTTTCAATATTTTGAATTCAATTTCCACAGATGCAGTGCTTCTAGAAAAATGAAAAGTTTAGGCCCTGCACACATACATATTTTTTCACCATTTAATATAGTCTGTAGCATTCACTTTAATATATTTTATTACAAATTTATTCTTTAATGTTGTCGCTTAGTCCCAATGTTTTATCCAATAGCACGGTGAAAATCAGAGTTCTTCTTGGTAGAAATGAAAATATAAAAATTCATTTGCTTCCTCTGCTGGAGAGAGATGGGTGTTCATTTAAAGAGACAATATGATTTTGAACTCTGGAAGACAATATATGTGTTTTATTTCTTAAATCCAAGAAGTGGCTCAATAAGCAAACACAATGGCATCTAGAGAGATGGAAATAAGGCACGTTTAGTAAGAGGCATTTTATTTTAAAGACGAATAAAAAGATGCATTTTTTGGAAAATCTTAACTTGAGAATGAAGATTTAAATGTTTGTTTCCAAAGTTCCCTTTAGTGCTTATCGTATGAGTTTACTTCCTAGAATTACCTGTCTATTTAAAAAGATGGAATACCTAGTTTGTGTTTCTTTATACATCGTGTGGGCTTTTGAGTACGGTACTTTTATAACATCAATATCCAAGCCCATAAAACAACAGGTCTCACATGGTTTTTAGCATTTGGAATTTATTTGTTTTTTATCTTCACCCAAGGATATGTTTATTGATTTTAGAGAGAGAGAGGGAGGGTGAGGGAGTGAGAGTGAGAGAGAAAGAGAAACATCGATATGAGAGAAACATGGATTGGTTGCTTCCCATACATGCGGGAACCAAGGATTGAACCTGCCAACTAGATATGAACCCTGACTGGGGATTGAACCCGCAACCTTTTGGTGTACTGGACGATGCTCCAATCAACTAAGCCACTCAGCCAGGGCTGGAATTTCTTTATTTTGATTTTTCTCTTCAACTTTTTCTTCAATTAATCTTTGACCATGTGTTCTGTTGCAATTATTGTGAAAGTTTACTAGCACGTCTGACAGTCCTGTGTTATCAGTTTATAAATATCAAAACCATGATCATTTCTAACACTTATTGTGCCCTAAATGCTAGGAATTCTGCTAAATTCTTTATGTAAATAATCTCATTTAGTCATTGCTCAAATATTTGAGGGTTGGTATTAAACTAGCTCCATTTTAAAAAGGAAGAAACAGAAGTCTAATAAATGAATAAATTGTCTAAGTGTAAATGACTAGTAAGAGGCCGGGCCAGGATTTTAAACCAGGCTGCCTGACTCCAGACTGTAGCCCAAGCATTTAACCATCGTAAGAATGTTTGAGTGATGTCTACAGTGATACGTCACATGAAAATTGTAACACTGTTTTTAAACCAATAAAAGCTTATCTATGTTACCACCGAGCTGCCATTTCTTCCTGCCAGACAGTATATTAATGCAAGTTGCCCATGAAATCGAAGTCTGTCGGAGAGTCATTGTTCTCTCAGACGGGTGCAGGGGAGACAACCTGATTAGGCTTTATGGGGAAATGCATTGCACATAGGACTCCCAGGTTCGGAACTTTGATTCCCTGGGTCAAAAGGTCACAGTTTTCTCATTGTTAAAATGGATGTGCCTCTTGCAGGGAAGTCATAATAATAAATTTGAAAAGATCTGTATGATGCGCTGAGCCTTGCAACATGGAATAATATGCTCTATAAATACTCAGTCAAAAAACCTATCAGCCCAAAAGCCAACTTGAAGTGTAGTTATACTCTTGTGAACCATATATGGTAATGGAATAGAAAATGACCTAGAAAAAAAAATCTTTTATACTGTTTGAAGTTTCAGTTCAATGCCCTAAAGCTGAAGAATTTTGAATTAGAGCATTAATACTGACTTCTCACCAATTTAAAGGAAATATAAGAATGCATCTTCTGCTTTTCGATGATACAGTATAGTAAGAATGTCATATAGAACCATTGAATCTATGGCTACTTGAATGAGTTGCTAATTCTAAATATTGATACCTTAGCTGATGACTGCTGATTAATTGATTGATTTGACCAATTGCATACCTGATTATGAACCACTCCTAGGCCTGCTCTATTAAGCAAATACATTAGTACCGAAATTTTGATTGTGACTATGCAACACATAGTTTAAGAGATAGGAACTATAATAGTTAAATCCATCAATTAGTTCATTATAAACCATTTGAGGTTTATACTTCTAAATTATCTGGGTAACAAAAAATTGTCCACTGAATTTTGTACACCATAGTTACACACAAAACCAATTCCTCAACCAGAAAATAGTAATTCTATTTCTAATACCAAAATACCTCCAACACAGGTTGACAACCATGCACAGAAAGATCTCTTTAAGAAAAAATTGCACTAGAGGTACTGATAATCTTTCCAACGGACCCGTGAGCATCGGGTCTGCCTGCCGCAGCACCTCGGGAAACTGTTTTTGTTGGATACACATTTCAGAGACACAAGCGTAATTGGGAAAGGTGGGCAATGACAAGGGCTGTGCCATCTAGTAGTAAACAAAGTTTTATACTCTATGCCTGTAATTTCTCTTTTCCACTTGGTCAGTAAGTGTGTATGATCCTTCCTCACTTGTTTCCTTTTCCGAGGCTATCATAAAATCGTCGCATGACTAAGCCAGAAGAATCTAGACAATTTAAAAGTGATCTACTCCAAAACTATTCAATCCTTGCTCCTTATAATTCTTGGGTTATAACATAAGTAGTCAGATATTTGAGTACCTTCCCCCTACTTAGTAAGAAGAAATCCATTTAGCTGATTTGTCTGTTAACTTCTCACATAACATTTCATAAAATGAAATGGTCTGAGTATCCTTGATCTTACTAAAATTACTCCCTTTTTAAACAGGTGAGGAAAATGAAGCCTTGAGATGCGAAGCAACATATTTCTACAAGATATTATGGCTTAAATGTTAAAAAAAATACAGGTGAGACTTGGGTTTCTTGGCTTCCATACTGAGTAGTTTTGCTGCCCAACAAATTGGGACACACTTAATGGCTTAGAGCAACACACACTATTTCAAAGTGTCTGTGAGGCAGAAGTCCAGGAACAGCTTAGCCGGGTCCTCAGCAAAGCTGCAGTCAAGGTGCCACTCAAGGCTGCATTCTCATTTGGAGGCTCAACCGGAGGAAGCTCTGCTTCCAAGCTCACTCGGTTGTGGCAAAATTCATTTCTTTATGGCCATGGGATTCAGGCCAGCTTGCTTCCTCAAGGCCAGCACCAGGCAGAATGCAGCCCAGGCAAGGCAGGTGCTACATTTTCATGGAATCCTGTGCCTCCCATCATACCTCCCATATTCCATTGATTAAAAGCCAGTCAGTTTCTGTCCACATTCAGGGAAGAGTATCACACAAAGGCCCAAAGGCCAAAGGTGGCATCGTGGAGACCATCTCAAAATTTGTTCACCAAAGTGCGATGTTATTTCAACTGTCAAAAGATTAGTAGGCAAGAAGGACACTATTGTTGCTTTAAAATCTGTCTGTACGTTTTTTTTATATTCTCCTCTTCGAGTGCAGTCCCTTGAAACTGGGCTGGATACAGTGATTCATTTCCAACCAAGAGAATTTGGTGAAGCGCAGGTGAGTGACTTCTGAGACAGAAGGCGTTAGGACCTTCTCTGTGCTGTCTTGCTTGGATTACTCACTCTGAGGAAACCAGCGGCCAGGTCACGAGGACATTAAAGCAGTCCTGCTGAACAGGATGTGTGTCAAGAAACCGAGAGAGAGCTCCTGTCAAAAGCCAGCCTCGGGTTTCTGCCAACAACTAACTATGTGAATATTGACCTTCTGCTAACAGCCACATGAGTCAGCAATTTTGGAGCAAGAGTCTCTGGCCCCAGTCAAGACATTAGATTTCTGCAGCCCCAATCAATACTCCCTGGGGAGAGAAGCTGAGCTAGGCAACTCAGCTGAGTCCCTCCCAAATTCCTAACCCACAAAAATGGTAACATTCATGAGTTTCGTTACTCAGTAATAGATAACTAATAGAGACACAAGGTAGTTTATTGTCTGGTTTCATACGGCAACTTTGTTTCTGAGAGATTGCATTTTACATTTTTAAAAATCCTCTAAGGGTTGTGTTTTATTTTCCCCCTTAAAGTGACACCAACTCAAGAGAGAAATGTGCATGTCTGTTAGCATCTAAGACATCTTTGCAGGAAAAATAAAATGTCCATGCCGTGTCCTAAAGCTGTGATCAGAGGGGTAATTTCTCCTAGAACAAGCTGTGCTTAATTTAACATTCAAATCTCAGAGCTGCCTTAAACCTTTTCCGACGCATATTAAAAGGACTCTATGCTGCAGATGGAGCAGCACATTTTCTGCTGAGAAACGTTCCAAAGATAAAGTAAGAAGGATGAGAACACTTGTGCTTGGTCTGATCCAGGTGAGTGAAGCCTCAGAGCCGATGCTAATGAATTTGCTCAAAACTTGACTCAGAGAAAACAACCAAAAGAGAAAACCTTCACAGGGAACTATCACCCTAACACCCTAACACCCACTGACGGAGAGCCTGTGAATTGACCCTCCCCCAGCTGTGAATTCAGGAGCAAAGCAACACAGAAGGTCACCCAGTCGGATTGGTTCTCTCAGTGGGACTGCATACTCTAGTCCCAGTGAAGAATTAAACCCTGTTTGTGAGCACTGAAGTTAAAAGGGCAGTTGTTTCTGGTTATCGAAAGAACTGGCTCTACAATTAGATGCTAGCCTGGTAGCAATTATTCCTCACTTCTTTGCTACTCTTATTCTTATTTTTCTTTTTATCTTTCATCATTCCACTTCTACAGTGAAGAGCTCATTAAGCCATGATAGAATACTTTCATTTTCCACTTCAAAAATGATCTTTGCATACTTTCGTCTCCCAAAACACACCTATTTCACAAATAGCCTTATTACTCTTCCTTGGTATTGGTGTTTCATTGGTCAAGTTGAAATTAACTAATGTATATTCCACGGAGCAAGAAGCAAAATGCCTATTAGTTTAATTTAATCCACATTAAATTGTGATATTTGTGCCTTAAAGGGGTAAATTTGACAAGACCCGAATTTAATTTATCAAGTATACTGGAGTAGGGAAGTAACAGCATGGAGACTGCTGCATCCGAGTTGGAAGTGTAATGAGATCCGCAGGCAAGCGCTCCATGAAATTAGCTGGGGTGCACAAGAATCCAGACATAGCAGTTACACGTAGCAAAAAGAAGCAGTTCTAGAGAGTGTGAAGCAATTAGTCAGATTTACAGGCTCAAAGTAGAGAAGGGAAACTTACTTAAGTTAAACTGAGAAGCATCCTACATCATCATTACATTGTATTGATCTCAGTTGAAAGCGGCTGGCTAGAAATGCTTGGTTTATCTTCACCATTAAATATCTTCACAGTGTTTGACTGGCAGCAGGAATATATAGCCCAGCATTTGAATTAGAGTAAATTACAAGCACATAGGCCTTTGCAATGGGTGCATGTGTCTGGACGAGACTCTCAGAGCATGTGGGGGAGTCAATGTTGATCTATATGCTGGTTGTATTTTTTAACATTCCTGCCAATACCCCAAGATAAAGGGTAAGCAAAACATTTGAAGAGGATGAAGAAGTGGATATGGCAGTGGTTCTAAGTGGCAGATAGGATGCACTATTTTAACTGGTTTTATATCAAAACATGTCATTGTCCATTTACTTATTGAATCGTCCTGCATATTTCTGACCAAGTTTATTTTCCAGAAACCAATATCCCTAAAACCAATATTGAATATAAAAGATACCTTTTATATTCAATATCTATGTTGAAATATCCCAGTAGAAAAACTGAAAAATATTTTTTTATTGATTTGTAGGAATATACTTATAAAATGTCAAACTGTTTATACTGGAGGCATCTGACCTCTGTGATTAAAATTTTGGATTAGAAAGAAGAAAACAAAATCAGTCCTACTTGCCAGTGAAACCCCTCCTTGAATCTGTCTTAGCACTATTTGGAAATGTACTATTCAAATGCCATGTGCATATTTTTAGCAATGAGCTAAAAATTAGAGATAGTCATTTTCCACAAAGAGAGGAATGGACCGATAGTTATTTTCACTAATTTTTTTTTTTTAGCATTGATCTTGAAGGGTTAAGAGAAAAAAGAGTAAGGTGGTCTAATGCTATCAGAAGACAGATGGGATGGTGTGTGTGTGTTCACATGCACTTGTGTTCTTTACGATCTTGTAGTTACCAGAATTGGTCAAGTATATACTCATGCACACAATGGCCAGCATGACTAAAATTGTAGACTAACTGAATTTCCCTTTCTAGAATTTACCATTGAAATCCTTCTGTGAAAAAGGCCAGGGTTTATTGGACGCTAACACGGGCCAGTGAAAGAACGACCTTCTTTAACATTTCTATGATACAAATATAAGGACAAGGTTTAAAAAAAAATCATGGTCCCAGTGGAATCTTTACCATTTCCAAATCTCTTAATGCCAAGGTTGGTGGGGAAGGAAAGCCTGAGTTCAAAAAACTTGCAAGATTTCTTTCTTTATATTGCTAAAGGTGAACATTGTGGTTTTCACCTTTTCGTTTGCTATTCTTTGTATCCATGTTTGAGAAACACTTTAATGAGTCCTTCTTTGTACAAATGGAAGGTATCAGGAACAACAAGAAAAATCCAGAGGCATCTTTCCTATGCGAGCTGATGCGAACATCCTTAAGGTTATCCAGTAGAATGCAGTGGTGTCCAGCAGCACATGAACAAGACAACTTTACCCAGGGATCTGCTTCCCAGAAACTTAAGGATAGCTCAATTTCAGGCGGATTTTATCCCATTAACAAACCAAATATGAACCCAAAAATCATTGTCCGTGGATGGTGAGATAGTGTTTTATGAAACTCGACACCCATTCTTCATGGTGCTGTGGATGTGCTGTACTTGCCCCTCCAGACCTTCCTTCAACCTGGCCCAGAAGATGGCCTGTATAGACTCCATCAAAGGACTGTCTCAGTCTCTGGGGTCCAGCTGGTTTCAGCCAATGGAGACACCTGTCACCCAGAGGAAATCCTAGAGTGAGGTCAGAATCTTTAGTTAGTTCCTGTTTTCCTTTCTAAATCATTGCTTCAGGTTCAGTGTGTCCTCAAAAAAAAAAATAGTTCTACCCTCCAGGTAGTTTTTCTATATGACTCCCTCCCTGTGACTTCTGGTGAACAGTCAATCTCTTGTGTCACCTACCCTTGGGGTGGGCCCAGCTGGGAATGGCTGGGGCAACGCTGACTCTGCGTCACATGCCTCAGTCTCCAGCAAGCTAGGCCTGACATCAGGGTGTAAGTCTTTTGTTTGTAATAAAAATGTCAAATATTTTCTCGTACTTTGTCTTTTGACTTTGATAGTTTTTACTATGAGTTAAAAAGTTGTTTTATATCAAAAAAGAAAAATACATATGCAGGGTTTCTACACTTATAAGGTAAACAAACTGTTATTAATTCACTCTTAGATAAAAACTTCTCATTGTGGAATTTAAGTTTTTTTATTTTTAATTCATGTCAGCATCAAACCTCTGTTTTTGCTACTAGCAAAAGGGACTGGACTATCCCACCTACTGCTGGGTAGTTAAGCTCTCCACCTAGACCCTGCTGGCAGGCGAAAAGGTGGTGAGTGCTTTCCAAGAATCAAACCCTTCTGATCATGATGTGCTAATAACCAAGGTCAGTGCTTGGCAAAAAGGCAAAGTTTGTCTGTTTCTTCGTGGTTCATTTTGCACTTTATTATTTTTTGGCAGCAAATCTTTCCCTCTCTTTCTAACAGGTTCATTTTGCTTCAAGCTTACTTTCATCGTGAGGCAAATGTGTTTATCCTAAAGCACACAGCTACTAAGCAATGCATATAAGGAGATACTCATTTTATTCCCATGCAAATTTGTCTTTTTGGCAAAACATCCTTTGTTCTGGAACTGTGGCCCCAGTAGGCCAGGTAGTCCATTGTTCTCAATGCTAGCGTGGAAATAGATTCACATATTCTCTCTAGTATGTTGTCAGACTGGGTTCACCAAGATGAACCGCTCCACATGTCTGCTTAGCACTTTGGAACCTTAAAAATGCTTTAATGTTTTATATTCTTAATTTTAACTGTGTAAAGTAGACGTTATTAGGTGGCTTTGTTGCTATTGTGTAGATAAAGAAACTGAAAATCAAAAATTCTAAATGATTAATCCAGAATATAGTAGCTGGAAGGTGGGCTGAAAACCCAGTCTTTGGCCTTGTGGCTCTATGATTTTTCTGCTAAATCTCCATGCCTCTTTAATTATAACTCAACTAAACAAAAACTGACTGTTTATGTCAGAGAAACTGGGGGTATGCTGTCCTTTATATTAATTCTGACATGTCAAATCATAGGGTTGTTTGATTTCTTTGTACTAACAATTGCAGTGAATTATAAGAGAGGTGAACTTATAATTCTGGCGTTAGCTCTCACACAGTCATTGATATCTGTCAACTCACAGGCAGGTACATTTGCTTAGAAGTGTTTACCTGGTGATTGGGTTTGTCCTGGGCCGTGCTAGCCACTGTCACGCAATGCAGAACGACTGCACTTGAATGCATCAGAATTTTGTACTTGAGTTCTGATCTAAACAAAAATAATGATGCAAATAAAGTTGAAATGTTTCCTGCCCTGTTGATGAAGTATTCTACTCCCAAGAACCTAAGTTCGAAGCCAGGAGAAATATTTCTCTCAAAGAAAAGCATGTGGATCCAAGTTATTTCTTGTCAAACTTTCCTGGTGTAGATATTGATCAGCAAAAATGGAATTGCCATTTACCAAACAACTAACTGTATGTACTTGTTTCTTTATAAGATCAGCTCCTTCAAACCTGTCAAATCTGTGAAATCTATATTATGTTCCCTGGAGGCCCAAAGAGATCAACTCCCAATAACAACAGAACTCGAGTTGGAATAAAGTGTTCTCAAACCAAAATGTATGCTTTTTTTATTCTCCCAAACAACCCTCCTTCTAAAACCAAGTGTCAACAGTTTCTATAATCTCTATGTTTGTATTGTATTTCAACAAATCTTATCCTAAACAGATAATCAATCTGTAAGTAAATTGGGCAACATTTTCATTTGTCTGAATAAATAGAGGAGTTTAAGAAAGAAAGGGATAAAATGTAGAGTCGAAATGTTTGTTAACTCATTTTCGATAGTGGCAGACTATCTTACATAATTACAGATAATTTATACCCCATGCTTAATATAAGTTTGATTTGCAGGCAAGGCATGCTCTGACACACGGCAGCTGCTGTCTTTAGAGAATTAAAACACGTTTTGCACGAGGGGAAGAGCTGGGCATGGCTAGTGACTGTTTACCAGCATAAATCTTAAAGGGCCCTGACCTGGGTAGTTACATGTGAGATAAACAGGTTTAGTATTCAAAAGACTTGTGTGCTCTACTTACAAATTTAAATTTTAATTACTAGGGCACATGAGAAAAAGATTGCTTAATACTATAATTTAAAAATATACATAGATTTATTTTTCCATTAAAAAATCTGTATGATTAATTGCATGCAACACCCCCAGGAGAACCTCGGTACTTTGCTTTTCAGCATACAAAGTTTCTGCTAAAAAAAAAAAGTTATAGCTCATTAAGGATTCCTTTAAAACATTATGTTGTATATTAAATCCTGTTTGGTAAACTGTAGTTTTGATGGTAGTGAAATGATTTTGTTTGGAGCGGGCTGTTTGTCATGCTGAAGGACTGTAATAAATCAGTTCCATAAAATGTTTTTTTGAATGTATGTCACTATATTGATTCTAGGCCATTTAAAAGCAGCTAAGCCTTTGTTTTACCTAAAGAAAGGAGTGTTTAATTCGTAAGAACCGGTAGAAAAAACATGTTTATGCTTTTTCTCAGTAGTTTACTTAAAGATTAACCTTCTGATTGCCACTGGATCTGTACAGAAACAAATATATTTGAAAGGAATTAATTGTCACACAGCGTGTGGGTCTCAGTTTTCTTTAAGGGAATGGGAAATGGTTATCGCCTCAACAATATTTCAGTCTGAGGGTACTGTGTTTTTTGGTTTCTACCCTGTCAGGTCCTCACTCTGGTCTCCAGGGAGATGAGAAGAGATTGCCTATTGGACGTATTTTGACTAAAGCAAGTCCTGAAACCAGGACCCATGTTATTTATTTAACTGAATGCTGATATCCATAGGTTTGCCAAGGGTCAGACTACAATCCATTTTCTTAAAAAACTTGATAATACTGCTTATTTATAAACAAATTTGAGTTCTGTACAAAATAAAGAGAGACAAGGGAGAAATGAGGAATATTTGACTCTGAAACAATTTTTTAATATATATTAAAGCAGACAGAATCAGGCTTTAAATGCATTTAAATTTTTTAACCCATTTATTTTTAGAGGTATTAGAAAATTTAGGATTATGAACACCACTTTCGGGCCACAAATGAAAAGCAAAAATCATGTTCCTGGAGTATGTACTTACTGCACTTGCATCATTATTTTAGAGAGTACTCTTTCACGTATAAAAAGTTTGCTGTGTTATGTGGACAGCAGCCTCGGGCATCTCGTGTCTCTCAACGGCATTATTTTCCCTTGAGCATGATTTAATTGTGTGTTGTTTTGTATAGAAACACGCTGCACAGGCTTGCAGCCTGGGAGCGACAGGCTGTACCCACCGTACAAGCCTCAGTGTGTAGTGGGCTGTTCCACCCAGGCTTGTGTAGGTGCACTCTGCGATTTTCACACAACAACAAAACCACCTAACAACACATTTTGCAGGACGTGTCCCCATTGTTAAGCAGCCCATGACTGTATTTTTACTGCAAGGTGTCTTCCCTTTGCCCAGTTTCTCCCCAGGTGAGTGTCTAATAGGAGTGATGCCACACAATGTCGCAGGATTCCATTTAGTCTCCATCTCTTAACCCCCAGAGCAGCCTTAAGCTCAAAAGAGGCCTGAGTTACCTGCGCAGTCTCTAACCTCCATATACACGTGGGGAGTAGCTGAACTCCGGTAGCTAATCAACTGGAGACACCCAGAGCTCAGGGGCACTTAACGATACATTGGGCCATGAGCAGGTCTTAGAGACAGCTTTGATCGTCTCTGCTGTATCATCTTTTTCTTTTCCCACTGTGAAAGGATAAGTTTATAAAAAGGCCAAATCCAGACTGCCATAAAAAATATAAAATGAACACATGTCAAGGATTTTATTTAACTCATGAATTTATGAGGTAACCGGTTAAGTGTTACATCCACTTCAAAAGATAATTCAAAGAGCAGAAAACATATAGGCCATGAAATAATTTTACAGTTTGAAGCAAAACCAACTCTTATCCACAGGGATAGGTATGGGAAAGAGAAATAAACTCTCTTTCCATCAGACAGAATGCATTCGCATGCTAATGGACAAGTTATTTGCAGTGCTATCAGTTCTCTACAACTTACAGAGTTGTAAAATAGCTCAAAGGACTATCTGAAAGAGTGCAAATCCCTTAATTCAGAACTTAGAAAGATGTTCTTTAGACCAGAGGATGACAAACATTTTTTGTAAAGAATGAGAGAGTAATAGTTGCTGTCACTTATTTATCTTGTTATTTTTTTTCTTAAAACTTTTAAAAATAGAAACATCAATCAAAAGTCAAATGTACATGCCCTGACTGGTGTGGCTCAGTTGGTTGGGTGTCATCCGGCAAAGTGAAGGGTTGGCGGTTTGATTCCCAGGTCTGGTCCCAGGTTGGGGCATGCAGAAGAGGCAACTGATCAATGTTTCTCTCAATTAATTCTCTCCTACTTTTTCTCCCTACCTTCCCTCTCTTTAAAATAAGTAAATAATCTTAAAAAATAAACAAACAAGCAAAAAACTCCTCAAGTGTAGAAAAATAGGTCCCTGGCCCTGTTTGGTCTCTTGACCCTACTGTGTCTGACTCCTGGTCTCAATACTTGTAGTTTATGATCAAAGTCACCCAATAACCTTTGCGGCTCATGTCAAAGTTTTTCACAATTTTTCCTGATGGCATTTGGACCCATCCTTCACTTTGTTGCAAAATAATTCTTTGAAGATGTCCATCTGGTCAAAGAGTTCTCCTCGTGAAATAACTGCACCGGGTCCTTGCAGGGTTAATTCAGTGCAGACGCGTCAGACCCGGTGTGCTGGGCTCTCCACTCGCTCGTTGGACTGCTGCAGATTTATTCCCGTTTCTCACCCTGTGTGAAGCTCGCATGCGGACTGAAGTATGCCCAGTTCTCTCACTGCTGTACATTTTCGTACGTTTTAACTGTTACTCGGAGTTCTTTTCCCCTTTTGGAGCCAGAGCCTCCTTTACAAGGCCTATTTCCGAGGCCGTCTGCCCAATGATGGCCTCCCCAATCTTCATCGAGGGAGGATGTTCTTCTTTGAGCCCTCTCAACATTAGCATCCTTGTTTATATCCTTCTGTCCAATCTTCCTTGTAGTAATTCATCTCCACCTATGTATTCCTCCCTGTCTTAGTCTGTTCTGCTATAACAAAGACACCATAGGCTGGTGGCTTTATAAACAACAAACATTTATTTCTTACAGTTGTGGAGGCTGATTCCATGTCAGCAAAGGACTTGCTTTCTGATTTATAGAATCCAACTTTTCACCATCATCTCACCTGGTGGAGGGGGCAAGAGCATTTTATGTAGTCTCTTTCATCAGGACACTAATCCCATTCCTAAAGGCTCTACCCTCACAACCTAATCACCTCCCAAAGGCCCACCTCCAAATGCCATTACATTGGAGATTAAGTTTCAATATACGAATAATTAGGAGTATACACACATTGTTTATAGCATTTCCCATTTGATACTGGATTTTTCCCTTACATACCTAATCCAAGTTTTTCGAAGATTAGGTGCTGAGCAAACTTTTGCTGTTGTAACACTTATTTCTTCTTTTGTTTGTTTCTGCATAATTTTTAATTTGCTGAAATAACACGTGATATTCACTCACTAAGAATAACTTCAAGTGTTCCCTTTATAGAATTAGCCAGGATAATAACTATGGGAATTTGCTCAACATTTTTATGTTATTATCTATTGCTGCGTTCTTATCTATTGCTGCATATCCAATTACCCCCCACATTTATTAGCTTAAAATGAAAAACAAACTTATGGCTGAGTGGCTTCTGTGTGTGAGATGTCTGTTGGGCTCAACTGAAGTCTGGCTCACGGTCCCCCACAGTGCTGTGATGAAGCTAATGCCCGGACTGTGGTCACCTACAGGTTCATCTGGGGAAAGACCGCCTTCTAAGCTCACTCACGTGGTTTTGGTAAGATTCAGTTTCCTGTGGATTGCTGTACTGAGCTCCTTGTGTTCTCACTGGTTATTGATCAGAGGTCTTCCTCCATTCCTGTGGCTTCCCCATAGGGAGCTCATAACATGTCAGCTTGCTTCATTAGAGTGAGTGAGCAAGTGAAAAGAGACAGAGGAGGGAGAGAGGGAGAGTGAGACAGAGAGAGCAAGACAGAGACAGAGAGAGAGAGAGAAAGAGAGATCAAGTCCTACAACCTGATCTCAGAAGCCACATTCCATTACTTTAGCTGTAGTCTCTTTGTTAAGGGCAAGTTTCCAAGTCCCTCCCACAGTGAAAAGAAGAAAATACACGAGGTTGTGCGTCCAAACCAGGAGGCAGGAGCTCTGGAGGCCATTTGTGGGTCTGCTTGCTCCAGTTCTCTCTGCTTCAGTTTTCAGAGCCCTCAGATGATGGTGAGTATGTTGAATCCATCAGATGCAGAGAGTTGCAAGATGAAAATGCTTTTATACATTCAAGATGTTGTGGAATGTTAAAAGAGGTCTCTAAATATAAGATCATGGGAAACCCTTTTCTGTCGAATAAAGGAGAGGTTATTAGATGAATAATATTTATGGGAAAAGCCCGAATTAATCTTTGACAAAAATTGAAGTTTACTAAAAATGAAAATTTTGTTTGTTTATGCACATCCTCTTTTATTATCTAAGGTTCTGGCTTTGGAAATTCAGACTTTTTTCTCTTGTCTCACTTTTATGTTGCATATCTAAAACATATACTCACTTCTTAAAGAGCATTTGGAAAGAGAAAGTGATTTTAGAACAAAGCAAAAGTTGTCAGGCATCCCTGGAAGTCTCCAATTTTGGAAGGCCTCTTCCTTAGCAATGTTGAAAGTGACTGTTTAATTAGAATCCTGAGCGTCTGGTTAGTCCAGTTTAATCACCATTGTTTACACTCGGGGCTACAGAAATTACTGCAACTGCAGTATGTCATTATTCCAGTAGATGGCAGAAGCACACTATGCACCAAAGTTAAAACACCTGTATATTGAAGGCGTCAACAAAGGTCTCAACAAGTTTTAAAAATCTGCCTTTGTTGTGTTTGGGACACCATGAATGTAAAGGGAATTGTAGCGTTCCATCACAGACACCTCTGATTCAGACAGGAACTGCTGATATTGTACAGAATTAAAGGAAAATAGTTCATAGGGACACGTGATCTCATGCAGAATTAAGTCGTGCGTGTGTGTTAATCTTGAGCCAATTCAATCAGCCTGTTTTTCCTTTTCTTTTTTTTAAAAAAAAGGTGGTTATAATATGGAAATTACTTTAATTAAAAGGAAGGTGTGTGGCACTTTGCAATTATAAACCACGAAGATCAGTTATTTAGATAGGGGTGTTCTGCAACGGGAATTAAAAGACACAGAAAGACATGCTGTTTTTCAGTTCTGTGATACCAGTGTTTTTCAAGGGACGTACCCGTTATTTCACCTATTGTAATTTAGAAAGCATACATGCTTAACAATTCTGTTGCAGTTTTTGTCTGTTGATATTCTTGCAAAATTTGACAATACTGTAATTTAAACCAAGACCATGATGCAGTGATGTGATTGTAGCCACTGAGGAATAGAACAGTGAAATTTACATACATGCAAAATAAACACAAATTAGGCAAAATTCAGATAAGTGTTCCGGCACTGATGCTGTCATGGAAAGGTTGCACACAACCAAAATTCAGCAAGGCAGATTGTAGTTTTCTTGTTGTTTCCATTATATATAAAATGATATGCGTTCTCTGAAAGAAGGAAAGAAAGAACAAAAAATAGAAATCTTCACAATACATATTGATGGTAAGGCCAACTGCTTTCTTGGTTCTTTTGGCTTCAGCAGAACATTATGTCCAGTCCCTCCAGGGAAGCTTCTTCCCCTACGGAGGGGCCATCCTCGGGACAGGCCACCTCTATCCAGGTAGATATCAGGAAATTTGCTGGTGATGCTTTGCAGTGGGAAGACCGGCAGGATTTTAGCTGGCTCTAACCCAGGCTGTCAAATCTGAGGGCTACAGCAGTCACGTGAAGCTAAAAGCACACTGCGGATCATACCTGGGAAATTAGAGCAAGACTGGATGAGCTGTGAGATTGATTTGGGCAGTTCAAGAATTAGTTTTTGAATAGAGGCTATCAGCCTGGGTACCTCTGCAGTGTGGCATTTTGAAAGACTTTCTGTTTAAAGAAACTAGCTAAAAGGAGTGCATTACATCGATGCCTTCAGGGATTGTCAATCTACAAAGTCCTCACTGACTGTTTCCTGAGTTCTGCTGATCGCTCGGACTCAATTATATTTCTCAGTGCACTATCTTCCATATGCTTCCACTAAAGCCTCGCTGGCATTTTCTACCCACTGTAGACTTCTTTCAAGACAACCCACTTGACTGGGCGTTTTATTATCTCCAAGTGCTTGGTGTTGCAGTAGAGTTTTAGCGAACTTACTGTCTTCTCTTCCTCATTAGGTAAAACTTGAAACTATCTTAGCACTAATCCTTGCAGTACCTTACTGTTTCCTTTTCCTTCTCTAGAAGAAACATTGATTTCCCTTAATACTTTTTTTTACATATCTATGATGTTTATGTATCTACTTCAGAATCCCATAGATTTGTTTAAATGGCCATGAAACTAGTTTTAATCAACGCTTTGATAACATCAATTAAGTGTGCATACCCATCCGTTTCTTTTTTACATTATGCACATTTTCCTTCAGTGTAGGAACTGTATTAAATCAATTTTGCAAGTGCACCATTGTTTATCTCAATACAAATTAGCTTAAAAATAAGGATAGGTTGAGAATTAGGATCTTGAAAATTTCAGCAAAAGGAAAAATCGGGTCGAAAGAACTTAAGACCTTTGGAGAGAAAATGGCATTAGAGAACTTACCTCTGGGGTTTTCACATCGGCCATTATTAGAAAAGACAGATGCATTATTAATTTTGATTTACTACATTTGCTATGGAGGAGAGCGTTAGGGTCTCTCTCCACATCAGTTTCAGTGAAACATTTATGTTTTCTTCGCTGAAGACAGCTGTTAGGCAGAGAAGCCCTTTTATGCTGTTTCTGTGCCTTGGCCTCAGTCTAGCGGTAAATACTCCTTTGATTTCGTTGCTCAGAGCTGCTGACAATAGGGGTCTGATACCAGTTCCCACCTTCTTTACCTTTCATTCCTTTCCTCATTCCTTGAGTGACACCGTCACTTGGAAATCTGACTTTTAAAAAGCCTTGTGTGATTTTTTTTTAACTTACTAAGGTATGTTTCATCTCCTCCTGATTCCCACAGTTTTATGGTCTTAGCTCTGTTTTATATCAAAATATACACCATCAATATATGCCATCTTACTAATGCCTTAGCTTCGTCCTATCTCACAAATACAAATACCACCAACAGGTAATTCCAGAGCACAGCTGTAGTCTTATGCCTTCACTTGTTTCTAAAGGATTTATTTAAAACACACACACACATTATTTCTCTGCTTCTCATTTTAGTTTTCAATTTCCGAATGTCAAGCTTCTCTTTTTCCTTTAATTATCTCTACCAATTTCGTTCAACTATTTTACAAATATTTACCAAATATACTGTGAATATAGTGCTGACAAAGCTGATATAATCCATATCCTCATCAAACTTCCGGGGTAAAAGACAAGATAGACATTAGAGATGTAGATAAAATACCAGGAGATTTATGGATTATCTGTGAGAACAGGACCTAGTCTCAGAGAAGACCCAGGGGAGGCATCTCTTCCAATTACCAGGGAAGCATTACAATTACTTTCAAATTTAGTGTATCAAATGCACACTATTATGCTCAGGGTTCCAGTGAGTCAAGCACTCATGCAGGGCATAGGGGGTTGACTGGCCTCTTCCCCTTGATACCTGGGGCTCAGCTAGAGGACTCAAGGCAAGAGGCCAGGATCATCTGAAGAACGTTCAGTCATGTGTCTGATGCTTGATGCTCTGCTGGTTGTTGGCTAAGATCTTGGCCAGAATTGCTGGCCAGAATGCCTTCATAAGACCTCTGCATATTCTTGGGGTTCCTCACATCACTGTGGATGAGTTCCAAAGGCAGGTATCCCAAGAAAGAGCCAGGTAGAAGCTGCATCCCTTTTTTGACCTAGTCCCATGAATCATATAGCATTACTTCTGCCATACTCTATTGCTTGGAGAAGTCACAGCCAAGGATCAAGGTTCAAGGTTCAATACACTGTAGTTCTTGACGGATGGGGGACAAGATTCTGGGAAAGCCTGTAAGCCCATAAAGATGGCTATGCTGTGGTCATGGTTGGAGAAATACAACCCGACACAACGTCTTTGAGAAAGTGGTATTTAACGTGATGCAATTTGAAAGGGAATAATTTGAAAAGGCACTGTAGTTAGAGGAAGCAGTCTGAGCAAAGACCTTGAGATGGGGCAAACAAGTGGCTTACCTAAAACAACGAGGGCTGGTTTGACTGGGTCATAGATAGCGAAGAGGTGTCTGGGGGTGGGTAAAACTAGACAGATAAAGCCTTGCAGGCCTTGGTGAAGAGTTCAAACTTCAAGTGAGACCTTCCAGATCTTGTTAAAGATCTACAAACCTCATTGAGAAGCGATGGCAGACCGTGGACAGATTACAATTTGAGAATGACATGGTCAGATTTGTGGGGTTTTGTTTTTGTTTTAGATTTTATTATTATTTGTTTAGAGATGGGGAGGGAGAGAGAGAAAGAGAGGGAGAGAAACGTCAGTGTATGGTTGCCTCTCACCACCCCCCCCAACCGGGGACCTGACCTGCAACCCAGGCATGTGCCCTGACTGGGAATCGAACTGGCAACCCTCTGGCTCACAGGCTGGTGGTCAATCTACTGAGCCACACCAGCCAGGGTGAGATCTGTGATTATAGATACCATGCTACCAGATTGCAAGATACAGGTGGAGGCATTGGGATCAGTTAAGTGACAATTGCAGTGATCCAGGTAAAAAATAAAAGTGATTGGACTACAGAGGTGGCCATGGAGATAGAGTCAAGTAGAAAGATCTGAGATAGAATTCACCAGAATGGGCATGATTGGGAAATGGTTTGCGTAGAGGGAAAAGGGGGGTCAGATTTGAGAATATTTTCCAGGTGTTTTGCTTAGAAAGGTGTATCTATGGAAAGACTTGTATTTCAGGAATAGGTTTTGTGGGGAGAAGATCATGAGTTATGTTTTAGAGATACTGAGTTTTAAGTGTTTTGAGAACTATGCTGAGATGCCCAATGGTAAGTGGATCAGCTGGGCCTGGAACTCAGGGGGAATGAAGTACACTTTTGTGAGTCTTCAGTGTGTCGGTGGTACCCACAGCCATGGGTTAGACCAGAAGTGGGTACTGATAAAAAGGGAAGCATTTCCACAAATGTGGTTATTTAAAGAATAAGCAGAATTTCATCAAGCAGCAAAAGAAAAGTGGCTTGGGAAAAGAAATTTGACTTTTCTTACATTTTAAACTTCTTAGGGCAGGGGCCAGATCTTTACAGGATAGACTGAAATACAATTAGAGGTAAAATGAGTAGAATTTTGGACATAGTTTGGCTGTGAAATTTTCCTTTGCAGGGACCATTTTCTATGGCACACGAGAAAATTCATAGTCTTAAGGCTGGAAAATAATAATTTAATCCACAGTGAAGAATAATGTTTTTGGAAAGAAAGCCATTGTTTTACATAAGTTTAGTTTTATGTATGGTAAAATAAAAAGATGTTCTCTAGATAGAAAAAAAGTAATATTATTTTAGAGTAAAAGTGGAAAATGAGAACTAGTTACACAAATGTGTGACTGAATTTTGATATTATGCTCAATGGAACTCTATAGATCCATGAATTTTCTATGGGAGGCAATATTTCCTTTAATCTGCAATGCAAAGGGTGGTTTTGAGAAGAATGTGTGTGCCTTTGAAGCCCTTCTCTGTCCCTTGGAACAGGAACAGGGGGAAGACAGGGGGGTTACAGCAGTGGCCGCCCAGCTCTGGGGGTTGCTGTGGTTGCTCACATTTGGCCAGCTAGCTGGTGGAGGTGGTGTGGCCTCTTCACTGAAATCTAGAAAAAATTCAATGGCTACCTTGGTGTCTCTAGCTAACTTGTCATGTTCTTTAGTGACCTGAGGCTATCACCAATAAAATTATATTTCTGTTAATATGTGTTATTTCTTACTGCTTGATGTTTTGTTTTCAAGTAGCTGATTATTTTGAAAAGAATGGAATAATTATGAACAATAACCCTGTTAATAAAGGAATATTCTAGTCCTCAGGTCCCCGGAACATTGTATTTTCTTAGCAAAAAGTGACCAAGCACCTTGGCAATAAGCATTATTTAATGAGAACAGGTTCAATATTTTCCAATTTACATCAGTATAAGGAAATTCTGAAGTTGGAACTTATCACTGCGGTAATTATTTACAAATTCCAGGACTAGGAAATTGTAAATGGAAGTTGATTTTCTGTAGGGTTCATTCACCCATTTGTTTAACATATATTGAATACCTATTGTACCACCTGCAATTTTTCTAGGCTCTTGAGCTCTGAGAAACAAACACAGTAATTGCCAGTAAGGAGCACACAGGGAAAGACAGAAGAGAGTCTAGAACTGCCCACTTGCAGTTCAGGGTGTTTTGAGAGTCCAAACGGCTATTCCCTGAATCAGGAGTTTTCCCTGAGGCATCTGGCCTAAAGGAAGTCAACTTGAACGGAATTCCACACAAGACAATAGGTGTCACTGTCTCTTTTCATATTAAAAATATCTCAGAAAGGAGTAATGTGGTTCCACAGTGTGAATGAGCTAATACTTCCCTTTTCCATATGATAGGTAGGATCTACGACAGTGGGACACTGTGTATAAAGAGTGTGAGAAAGCATCCCGAGACTGGTATCAGCACAGGTAGAATTTTCCCTGCTAGATTCTACACTGTGTCAGGTATTGTGCTTAGTGCCTGAACGGGACTCATCATCAGTGGTTCTCCAAACCACGAGTGAATGTCTGAACCACGAAGACTCCCTGCCGCAGAGTGCTAGGTTCTAGGCCTGGGGGTGGGGCCCAAGAATTTGCATTTTTAACCGTTTTCTAGGTAATGCTGGTGCTGATGCTTCTGGTCTCAGAACCACACTTTTGAGAACCACTGCATTCTGTATATTCTCCATGAGTTTACAGATAGGTGGGCGAGACATGTAAGCAAACAGGTACTAACAATACAGTGTAATTGTTAGTATGAAGAGAAGTAAAGATTTGAGCTATCCTAGAATCACGCCACTCTGATCGATGTCAAGTACTGACTTAGTGATCAGTGGACAGGCAAATTGAAGCAAACATTTGAGGGAATTCTTAAGATACTTTGTCCCCGAAGCCCAAGAGTCTAAACCTTTGATTGAGGAAGAAAAAGTGACAATGTTGCCTTGATTGCTTGTCTGTGCTGATCTGTTGCACCAGCTGAATTGTAGAACGAAAGGTGTCTTTGTAGCTTTCCATCATGTGGGAACTACTTTTCTCCCCACTGCGATCAGACAAATAATGTCTGTGTTTGTGTTTTTTGACAGCCATGTGAAAATGCATTTATACGTTTGAGTTTCATGTTTCTTCCTCTTATGTAGAGTTGCAAACACAATGAATTATGTCTGAGCCAAAATAAAAGTTCTTTCCTTTTTTTTTGCAAGTTTTATCTTCTGCCCCAATTTAAGCACTATTGACTGAGAGATTATCTTACACAATGAAAAGAATAGAAAAACCCTAAACTCTTGAAGATAGATTTTGTTAGTACAAAGTAACAATGTGAATAGTCTTTAATCATTTCACTTGAATTTTCAGAAGGGAAAAAGTTAATTCTTTCAAGTTTCACTTTAGTGAGAGACAGAAGCGCAGATTCAAACAGTGTAGGTGTCTCTTTCAGATGACAGGTTTTACAATTGTCCCAAAGTAGAGAACAGTGCTTTCTCAAAGCATATTTTGGAAACCAATGAATGCAGTTTTATCTCATATTTCTATCTTCTGAGTTGCTTTAATATAATTTTCTTGTCCTCTTCAACTCTTTCATGTTCTCCCAACCCCTCGTCTCTTTGCTTTCTGCTACACAAGTCTTGCGGGGATAATAGGAGTTCCTTGCCAGGTGATATCTCAGGATGGTTTATGAGGTCTAGTCTGGTACCTTTCTCATCTCCTTTTCCTCTTCCATAGCCCAGGTTTTGATCTACTTTTTCACTGTATATTCCCTGTGGTTTAGTTCTCTTCTCCAAGACACTGTAGAACAGAGCATAGGATTCCTAATCTCAATTTCTTTTAAAAAACATACTTAACTCCCTTTTTATACTTAAAGATTTTACTCTTACTAAAAATAAGAAGACATCTATAATGGATTAGGATATGCCCAAATGAGGGTGTTGTAAAGTCACAAGAAATCTTAGTTGCTGTATCTCAGTTCACAATGTGAACCAGATTTAGGTTTTGATTGGCTTTTCCCTGACTCCCTGATGCATTTGACTCCCAGACTGCCTAAGTCCCTGATTCTTCTGGGAATCTCTAACATACTTTTCCCACAGGACACATTACCAAACCTTCTCCCCCTACTACTGAGTCAGCCTTGCTGCTGGCCCCTTCTCCTTTCTCCTAGTGACAAACACACATTCATTTCCACTAGTGTGAGCCCTTTGCTTTTCAGTGATGACATTCCTTCAGCGAGGTCACCTGGAACTACAGCAACATTTTCCTGACTAAAATTAATTTAGCGCAATAAGGAATATCTGCATTCACCTTACCTTCCGAACCCTCCTCCCCTCCAAGTTTTCTTTCAGTCATCTGATCTAGATCCCACCAGGTTACAGTCCACAAATTAATTATCAGTAATCCCCAATGTATTCTAAAAATTAACATCCTGGCCCTTCCAGCCTTTCCCCTCCCCTCTCTGAAAAATATCCCCTGTCTCAACACGATAGACAAACTCATATTTTGAGAATCTCCATCTTTCTACTGTGTCCTTGGCACCAATTTCTATTCTAGACAGGGATTATTTGTTGCACAGAACTGAAACCTGCCCAAATTCCTCAAACAAAAGGGAGTTTTATTTTAAAGGTTTGAATAAATATAGTCAGGTCTTATGGGAACCGTCACAGGAATAAAGGCTTCTGTCTGGAACCAGGGCTGTTCTCTCAGTACCCTTCAGGCAAAGTGGTCTCCTTCAGCCTTTGCTCGTCTGTCTGGCCTGTTTGACTCTCCACAAGTTTTACTTGGCTTTGCTCTTTCACTGGGCTCCCCATAGCTCATTGATTCCATAGCTCAGTGGTCCCTTTGATTAAATTCAAGAAATGGGTAGCAATTCCTGGTCTATCCATTGTCCTTTCTGGTGAGGCTGCAGTAGAAAATCTGCCACATTTTCACTTATTAAAAAGATTTCATCACATTTATAATGAACCGCCCCTACAAAAACTAGGCTAAGTGAAGCCACTTTTAGAAACCAATTAAAATTCTGCCTGTAATTATCATTTGAAAACAGTTTTAAAATTATCTCAAAAGTAGAACCCTGATAAAATACGTAAATAAAAATACATTTTTAATACAAAGCAAAAAAGTGCTTCGACACTGGCAACCTCTGTTTTTACATCTAGAATCTAATTCAAATGTTCAAGTGAAGAAGCAGTCTGCACATTGAAGACATCTGCATGCTAAAGGAATCGTGAAAAAACCCTGTTAGTGCAGGACATCTGCCAACCAAACTGACCGTCAATGGTTATCAGCAGCCCTGAAGAACAGAGAAAGCAAACTCTCTAGTAGTTGCTTTTAAGAAGCAAGCCTGAACTACAGTTTTCTCTATTGGTGAAAAAGTTGTGCACATGCCATTTGCTGAGGTGAAGAAGGTGAGGCCTCCTGAGATGAGAGTCTCTAGAAGAAGCAGCATCAGAGAGAGAGCTTGCTGGCTCCCTCTTGCCTGTGTGGGCACGAAGAAGAAGTTACCTGAGCACACAGTGAGAGGAGAGCCATCCGTGTACAAATGGGGAAGACAGCTTTCTCCAGGTCCCGAATCGGCCAGTACTTTGACCTTGGAACTTCCAGGCTCCAGGGAATACATGTCTGCTGTTTAAGCCACTGAGTTGATGGTATTTTGGTATGGCAGACTGAGCTGATTAACATACTATCCATTTTAACTCAGGCAGCTATCTTCTTTTGCAAGGAATACTCAAGCGAACAGCATTCATATATTCAACGAAAATAATTTCCAGAACAATAGTCTCTCCCTTAATTCAAATAGATTTGAGTAGAAGACCACATGTACCAAGAAATACTTGATCTACAGTAGAGAAGAAAGCAAGGAAACTTTCTGGTACCTGTTGGGATAAGGTTGGATGAAGAGTGAAGTCATTCAGGAATTTAGTTTCCCCCAAATCTAGTTATGTGGTTCTAAGGTCGAGATCTGTACACAGTAACCCCTGCCAAGGCTTGTTAGTTCAGATATTTTCAGATGTCTTTCATGATGGAAGAGCCACACTGTGCTTGATATCCTAGGTAGGGATCAGCACACATTTTCGGTATCTTCAGCAGTCAAGGGATTCCACCCTTTTTGCAGCCATAGAAAATATGCAAATGAATGGGAGTGGCTGTGTTATAGTTAAATTTTCTTTGTAAAAAACTGTCACCGTCCACAGGCAAGATTTGGCTCACTGGCCATAGATTACTGAACTTTAAAAAAAATTTTTTTCCTATCCCTTTTGGAAGTAAGAGTTGCTTTTCCTGTGGAAGTACTTGCTTCTTTCTTTCTAATATTCCTTAGAATCTGGGGTCTGTCCATTGAGGTAATTTCTACTATACTGTGGTTTGGGTAGAGATGGTTTGTTGTAGTCACATATTGACTACTTATATTTAATTATTTTCCCCTTAGTTATTTGGATTGCACTCATATCCCTCCTCCAAATTTAGGAATCAATTGGATATTGAATTTCTACATTGCAGTGAACAGTGTGAAAATAAATATGATACTGTTCCTATTTTCTAATGATGCCTCATCCAGAATCTTCAGGGAAAGGTGTTCCATTTGACTGATTTCCCAATAACAAAAGCTCATTGTTTTAAGCACCAAGACTTTAGTTTATGAAAGCCATTTTGAACTAAAGTTTGAAAAATTACATAATGCCTCATTATTTTCAACAATCTACTGACCAGAACTGTACCCTTATAATGCCTTAGAAGTACAAAATGAACCAATATTAATATAGTGAACTGTAATTCACTTATGGTCTCAGGAGATGGTGAGCTACATTAAGGTATTTTCTTTTATATTAAAGAGCTCAAGAGAGTTATGCTTTGAGTATGGTGTGATTTATGCCACTCAGATCATTGGTTCTATCCAGCTCAGCTCCCCCTAGGACTGTGCCCAAATTTAACTGTAAGGAAAGTGATTGTGTGCAAAAAAATAAGCTGACTCTAGCTAGATACACTAATGAATCATTTTCATTCAAAATATCTGTGAGAGAGACCAGGAAGAAGGTTTGGACTTCTTATCTGAGCCTGGTAGGAAAGTAAGTGAAAGGCCTTTCCCTCCTTCAGAAAAGGCTTTCAGAGGAGTCATTGATCCTTCTTTGGAAGGAAGCCACAGTGCCAGCAGCGGCTGCCATTTGAATGGCCCTGAAGGTCTCAGTACCAGTCACGGTGTCATTGCCGGGGCTAGCACTAGACACTTCATTTAGTACAGTGTCTTCACCGGGCGGGACAACTTGAGTGCAACGTAACACTTACACAACGAGGCTTAAGCAAGAGGTCAGCAGTAATGGCAGTGGTGGCAGCAGAAAATGCTGTCACAGAGTTACTGGAGGTTGGGACGCCATTGCAGGAGGGATTATCACAGAAAGTTGAAGCCACAGGGAGCAGGCAAGCAGAACTATTGGCATTGTGTGGCTGTGACAGGACAGTGACCCAGAAGTATGTGTGAGGCTGATCTGGCTGAACCCCTGGGGAAGTTTGCTAGAGGTTCCACAGAGTGAGTACCAGGTACCATAATGAAAGACATGCTATTAATGCATGAAACTGTGCAAAAGCCTATTTTTATGTCCAAATTCTCATTCATTTAGTGTTACATGTTTTTAAGCACCAGTTTCCAAGTCTGCAGAAGGGGGTAAACAGATTTACTTTATCTGCTTTTAATAAAGATTGAATGAGGTTCGCAAATGACTCAGTAGAGTACATGTATAATTCCCAATACATGTGTAATTCAAGTATTGGCCTTCCCCACATGTTCCTCTCTTAGAGACTCCTGTCCCTCTAGTGTGTAAGGACAGATCTGAGCCTTTTCCTGGACGGACCCCCAGACCTGCCCACTGGACTGCTGGTTCTCACTGAGGTGTGTTCTTTCTTGCTGTGGACCAGCCTGTCTCTCTAACGGCCACTCTGTCACTCAGTGCTCCACATGCAGGAAAGGGCATTTTCTTTTTACAGGGCAAGTTGAGAAGGGAGCATTAAGAGGCCATTTTTGCTTCTCCTATCTTATCCTTTTAATCATCTTCCCACCATCATCCCCACAGGCTAGACAGGTAGATGAGATGTTTCTCCTGTAGAGTTGGAATTACTAAAATGAGATTACAATTATGAAAGTGTTTTTTTTTAAACAATAAAACTATGTTAATTAAACAAGGAGGACATTAAACTGATGTGACTATAATGCTGTGGTGGCTTAGGTAAGCAAAAAAAAAAAAATCTAACCCTATAAATGCCTCACGGTTATGAAATGAAAGCCTAAAATCAGCCAATCACAGCTGGCTGGGCTTTAAGCTACAGTCAGTACATAATGTTCTTGCTTTAATTCCACCTTTTCTCTACAGACGTCTTGCCTTCGCCTTTGGTGGAGAGCTCTAACCACTCGCAGTTTGGCTCTACCCGCTTTGAATCAAGTTTTGCTCTAATAAAGTTTCAAATTTTTTAAGATTCCTCAGTTCATTGTTTAACAACCAGGCCACTTATAAAAATATAAAGTGAATGGATGTCAGTTTATTTTTCAATCTCATTAAAGAACAAGCCAGTAAGATGTTACAATTCATTTGAAGGAAAATGTTAAGTGTGACATGTATTAGGAGTGATCATGAATGTTAAGATGGATTTACAAATTGATGCAAAACTTATTTTTTTTTTAATAGAAGGGTAGAAGTACGGTTGGGGGGAGGAGAGAAATCAATGTCTTTCCTCTCCACAGAAGTTATTTGCATATATATAGGCAAGTCATTTGAATCGGTGTCAGTTACCTACGTTTTACAGATTTGTAAATAGCTTTTCCTTTCCTTTAACGTTTTTATGTGATTGCATCCACCTGATGTATTATACATGCAAGTGGAAGCGGCATATGACTTCTCTGAGAGGCGCAGACTTTTCTTTCATGAATGCCCTCTATGAATAGCCCACCCAGCAATATTCATATAAACATTCATGTGCATGCAGATGTACTTCAAACAACGAAGGATCATCTCTCCATCCATTGTTAACTTAATAGTAAGAATGGGGGCCACCACATCTCTGTGAAGCACCAAAAGGTCCTGAAGGCACTTGAAGAGCATTTGGGGGAGTGAGATAGAGCCCTGGTGTGGAATATGATCCTGCAGGAGCAGCATATGGTGCTGGTGGTCCCCAGGCTCCATGTGGAACGGTACCCCAGGAGCAGGTAGTGCTATCTCTGGTGCTTGGGGAAGAGGAGGAGTGGCAGGTGGCCCCAGAGATGGATAAGTCATTGCTGGTACCAGAGGTTCAGAAGACATGGATCTCCCATGGGCCTCAAGGACGAGTTGCGGCTGGATCTGTGGGTGTGTGTACCATGGAGGCTTAGAAACTCTGGGAAGGGCATATTTGGTGTAGGGTATGGCCCTGGCACAGTGGGGCTGGATAAAACCCACGGGGTACATATCGTTACATTTTTTTAAAGGACAAATTTAAAAAACTGCATATTTTCTCTCAACTTTATTTCCTTTTTCTGTTTAAGAGTCTGTGGAAAAACATATTAGGACCGCTCAGCGGTTGTTCCTTCCTGTTCAGTGGCCTGAGCAGTGGGAGCTGCACACCTGTCTCCAGCAGGGAACTGTGGGGAGCTGCAGAGGACACCTGCATACTTTAAAACCATCCCAGGGCTCAGGGGGAGCTGCAGTAAACTCGGGGGCGGGAGCCCTCCATTCACTCTGAAATTCCTCTTTGCTCACAGGCTTTTCAGCAAGGATCAGCTCCTCCTTTTCAATCTCTTTACAATCTGCTCTTCCTTTTACAATCTCTTTACAATCAGTAGGTTTTACAATTTACAGGATCTACTGTAGAAGTAGCAGTCAGGCAGGACTTCCCAGGGGTGCTCCTGGGAGATGGTGCTGTGCATGAGCAGAACTTCCCCAGGCCAGCATCCACCCTGACAGACACTGAGTAATTTCCCTTGTTGGTGTGTGAACGTACAATTCCCATGTAGTGCAGAGGAGACTGTGTTACACAGAGCAACGGTAGCGGGTTAACATCAAAGAAAGCCCTCATATCTTCAGATTATCCTGAAAGGAATGTGAGACAAAGCTTCCTCTTCCACTGAAATCACTGGTAGGATTTTTGGTCTTTTACAATTTCTCCCTAAACAACAAAGAAAGGACATGGTTAAGCTGTGCGTAAAATATGACATTCTCCAGATTCTAAAGAAAAACTACCTAAGAAATCACCCCTAATTCATTTGCTGACTCTTCCTTTTCACCCTTCCTCATCTCTATCCAAGATTTTCCTACATTTTTAAAAAAAGTAGATTCCTATCCATCCTTCATGATGTTCAAGACGTACCTAAAGGATCCAGCTTCCTCTTCCCATTATATATTTCTGTAAGCAGAGCCACTCACACTGAACCAAGGCCAGGAGCCTTTAGCCACATTGTTGGTGTTGGCTATAAACTTCCCAAAGTCTACAGAACAGAGCCGGGAGGGGGCTGTGTCACTTGTGAGCCATGCGGTCTGACCCAGGTCCTGTCTTCATCGCTCCTTCTCCAGCTCCCACAGTTTCAGCTTGTCGGTTTCTGCTCTCAGGTTTTCAAATGTAGAAGATTGGAATTGTTGGACACGTTTACACATATGTGCCAAGAATAATACTCACTAACACAGACAGTAGGCTAAATCTATATTGAGGAGAAAAGTGAATGTTTTTCAAACTGCTTCATAATTTTTCAGGCACTAGTGTGTCCATAGAGTTAGTCAGTCACCATATCACGTGTGATGGTTTTTGGCTCTTTCCCTATTTGCACTGGGGGCCCTTTTGAACCTTCTGAGAATTAGAAAAGAATTACATACCTCCTTATGGTTGTGTCTTTTGTTTTGAAAAAATGAAAATTTAAAGTAACTATTCTAATAAAGTTTCCATTAAACTCTTAGGCGATAGCCATGATTACGCTCAGTGTCTGTCAGGGATGTTTGTTCACTTCCCTTTCAGTGTTTTTCAGTCTGAGACATAAAGTAATGCGCTGTATATAACACCAAAGGATATAGGCACTAAGAAAGCGTTTAAGCCAGGTTGGCAGCCATTTTCTATAAAGAGCCAAGTAGTAAATATTTTGGGCTCTGGGCCCACATGTTCTCTGTTGCAACTACTCAACACTGTCATTTTGCATGCTATGTAAATAAACAGCCAACAAAATTTTATTTGCAACAACAGGTGGTGGGCCAGCATCCTTGCCTTTAATGGATTTTTGTTTTCACTGTATGGCTTTTTCTCTGTCCAGTTCACTTCCATCTATTACATTTTTATCTGGTACTATTGGTGTTTTGGAAATAAAGCTTTAACTGTGGAGGCATGCTCTGAAAGCTCACTTCTGTGGCTGCTGGGCAGTTACTGAAAGTGAGCGTGTGTGAATTTTGGGGCCTCCCAGTTTCGTCTATCCATGGGGCTGAATCTATTTGCTTCTCTTTCTATGGTGCTGAAAGGCTCAGAACAACTGCACTCCGAGCTGAAACAGAAATCTGAGTTTGGCGTCCAGGATCAGATTAAAAGCGTTCTTTTAACGTGATTCTTGAAAGACTTTTAAAAGATTCTTTCAGACATCTGGCCTATGAGAAGATAAAAATAAGATGGCAAGACATGAAATAAACAAGAGAATTTTCTTTTATTATCTTTGAAGAATTAGTTAGAAGATCCAAAGAAATTTCAAGTGAATCTGGAACTCTGTATGGCCTACCCCAACAAAGTTACCATCCCTCGGTCACTCTCAGATGTACTTTAGATTCCAAAGAAGAAATGGAAAGGAGTTATCCATAAGGAATCACAAAGTGCCCACCATACTTGATTAAAAAGTGTGTGGGTTAAGATCTGCACTTATGAACATGGCTCAGTGGATTGAATGCCGGCCTGGGAACCAAGGGTTCAGTGGATTGATTCCCAGTCAGGGCACATGGCTGGGTTGTGGGCCAGGTCCCCAGGAGGGGGGTGGTCAAGAGGCAACCACACGTTGATGTTTCTTTCCCTCTCTTTCTCTCTCCCTCCCCCTCTTTCTAAAAATAAATAAATAAAATCTTTTCAAACAAAGTGTTAGGAATTTGAAATTCCACCCAATGTGCAAGGTTCTTTTCTGCAAAGAAGTCTTCTCTCATAATTACATTGCACAGGAATAATTCCTTACTTTGGACTTTAAAAATATTTCTTGTTTTTATTTTTCCCTTTTTTACTCATTCACATCCAACTTGTACAGGTGTGTCCTCTTACTGCCTTCTCGAATATTGAAGTATCATCACACTGGCTCCTAGATTTTCTTTTGCAAGTATACTTCCTCCTTTGCCGATTCCTTGCAATGTCATGATTTTAAATGCCATCTATATGTCCCCCAAATGATTATCACCAGCCATAATCCCTTAGCTGAACATCACACTGTATATACAGCTATGTATCTCCCTAAACTTTCCACTCAGATGTCCAACATTTCTTCCCAATGTATCAACCCACCAATTCAAAATAGAACTCTTGACTCTATCCCCCCTACCTTGTCTCCATTCAGTGTTTTCCATGGTACAACAATTCAATTTCTTAACTATTGATAAAAAGGAAGTTTGTGGGAAATAAAAATGTCCTCTGAAGAATGAACTTTTCATAAAGCAATTTGCAAATCTTGGTATTTTTCTTCAATATGTCATTGTCTCTGTGACTTCTGGGTAGAACTTGACTGTACATGGCTGTAATTCATTCTCATATGACAACATAATTATTGTACATAATTTGAAATAGAACACATAGAAATATTACACTAAACAATCTGTTTTTTTAAAATAAACATGCTAAAACATAATTTGAACATGGTGCATTAATTTTTTTTAATGGGTGCCAATTTTAATTCTGATACCCCAAATAAATTTTCCAATTTCTTCATGCTCGTGGCAATGGACAACTCACATTACTGAAGGAATCGCATTGCACGGTATTTCCATAGTTCACGTCTACAGAGACCTCATCTCTTTAGTGTATATATTGTCTTTAAAGAAACATACTTAGGCTTTGCATACAACAGAACTATTGCCTGGTCTATATTCATCCTTCCTATACTTTTTCTAAAATTTTATACTAGAAATTTTACTCTTCTGTGTAAAGGGTTGCATTGTACACACAGCATGTCTTCCTGGGTAAAGACTTTACCTCATTTCCTTGGTGTCCTTGGATTTGCCCCATGAATGTGGACTGAGGGTAGACAATAGGGTGGGCAAGAACCCATGTCCCTTAATTTAAATGAATGTGGATTTCTGGTCTTTTCATGGTGATATAACATATCAATATCAATTTGCACACCCAGCCAAAGATGACCTCATTGACTGAAAGGACATAGAAGAATGTGAGCAGAATTTAATCTTGAGAATACTTCAGAACTCTGTTATTCCATTAAACAAGCTTACCTTCATGCAGAATATGAGAGAATGACAGATTTGAGTACATTTCCTTTTATCTACCTTTGTGGGGTCATAGCTAGAAAAACTTATTTCCACCAATCAGAAATTTAGAATTGACATTTGATGTTTTCTCATAGAATTAAAAAAAAAAACAGAATTCACATGTAATTAATTTTATTTGCCTGATTTGAATCTTCCTTCCTTCCCTCCTCATTTTCCCCTTTCTTACTTTATTTTTATTTTCATAAGAAATTGATAGAATTTTTTTGAATGAAAAAAGATAGCCATGTAAAATTAATATGTATATTTTATTTATTTATTTATTTTATTTTAAAAAATATGTATATTTTAAAAAATATTCTAGGAAAACAAATCAAATTCCTGTGCATGAAATGAATTTTTGTCACATTTATAGTTTTCCTGGGTTTTTTTCTAGATCAGTACATTTATGTATGTCAGGATTCTTATTTTAATTGACCTAAATTCACTATTGCTAACAAGTAAAACAGACAAAAAAAATTGGTCGATGTGGCAAAATTCTAGGAAGGGCATTTATAGTATTATAGATGCTGGGAATCAGATACCCAGATTCTGCCAGGAATCTGCCTCTTTCCACATCTCATCTAGTGCCTGAAGGTCTTCTCCTTGGTTAAGTCACAGACACTTAACCAGGCAACTTGAGAATTTATAGTCTCATAATCTAAACTTCACAGTCTTATAATCAACAGCCCTCTTCTACTGGTTTTTATGAGAGGAATAATTGAAAAGAAAACATTGGTTAAATCATGCTGACCCACGTGGCCATCTGGGCATCAATTCTTGGCCCTTAGAGAGTCTACAATTGAACACACTCATCTGCCCTTCGCAGTCTTCCACAGCTGGAGGAGAAGAAAAGCAGCTTCCCCAATGTGGACCCTACTATACTTTTATGTAGCTTAAGCAACGGATATCAATCAGTGACTTTTTACAGGCATCTGTACCCTAAAAGCAATTACCAAATGCTGCCTTAATGTATCAGAAATAATGCAAATATAGAATATTGTAAATAAATCTGTCAAAATGGCGTAGTGGGAGTGTTGGGCTTTTCCACCTATGAGCTCTGTGCCTGTTGGCAGGTCATTTCAATGACCCGACCCTCTGAGTCTCTATTTGGGAAGTGAGCACCAACAACTGAATTTTAGTTTTGCTTCAAAATTGGAAACTGGAAAACATATCCAGTACACAGTAAGTACTCGGGTGATGGAAGCCTTCATTGTTAGTTGGTGTTCCTGCAGAATTTTGTAGTAAAAGCAGTTTTCCTGAACTTACAGCAATACAACCTCCATCCGAGTACTCAGCCTGTGACTGTGAAAGTTATTTTTCTCACTTCGTAGCATTAAAAAAGAATTTCTGCAAAGTGCAAAGTACACATTTCTCCTGCCTCTTTTGCTTTTATCTTTTTTCCCTTCAGGTTTCCACTTTCTGTTTCATTTTTCTTCCTATTATCTCATCTCCATTTTAAGGTTCTATTTCTCTATCTGTCTTCCATCTCTGACTGCCCAGAGTTGACACTCTGCCCACCCAGAGACTTTTGGTGGTCCTTCAGACTTCTGAGGGAGACTATGTGGCCCATTAAACTTCTAACACCATGACCAGATCATGAATAATAATGAATTTTCAATCCCACAATATATTTCTCTGGAACGTGAGAGGAAAATGGTGGTTGATTATGTGAAAACCATTGTATCTTCACCATAACTGTGTGCTCTTAAAAATCGCACTGAGAGGTAGCCATAGTCAGTTCAGAGCAACTAGTACCAAAGGAAAGGTGTAGGCACATCCTGTGAGAGGAAGCCTTTGTGATGGGGCAGTGGATTCAGAATCCAAACCCTTCAGGTGTGTGTAATGACAGACCAAATCCCATCGTACCTTACATATTTGGATGGCATAAAACACCGTTCTTTTCCATAAGCAGTATGTGTTTGGGAAATGCTAGTTCATTAACAGATAAGCAGAAAAGTAACTCTCTTCTCTTCATAATAATAATGCATTTTATATTCCAGATATATGTTTTGGTACCTGTACCAGGTTATCAGTCATTAGTGTAAATAAGCCAATCTGTTTTCTGGTCACACGAATTGATGGACCAAGGTAACTTAGGACCATGAACCTGATGTAACAGCATCCACACCAGATATCATATTCAGATATCTATAGGACTAAGTACAACTTTTCTAGATCATCGAGTTTCACCATAATTTCACCTCATCATCAAAGACGTTACTCTCAGTTTCAAAATACACTTAATTCTGACTTCCTCTTCAACATCCTCTTAATTTTGTACCTTCTCCCACTGTCTACTCACAAGTTCATAAATGTGTTATTATTTTCAACATGGAAACCTTTCTTACTAAAAGGCATACATGTGACTCTCTTAGTAGAGTAACTTAAGCACTTCTTGGATGATGTTGTTGGTATAAAAATACCCCACATTATGTAATTGAGAGTGTTTGACTGATTCAAGCATTTGCAACAACTTGAGACTTCGCCATTAACGTATCACCCATGTCAAAACATAAAAAAAGATAATTACTTTGTGGAAGGAGTTGTTACCCAAGTAATTCCTTAGAAATGTATGTTACTTCCAGTAGAACTAAAATTGCATGCCATTACCAATGAGATGCCATTACCGATGAGAGCATTCCTTACAGTCATTAATGTATAATCTTAATCTTAATGAGGTCCCAATCACATCTGGCTGTCACAGGCTTTTAAACATCTCCTTGGTCTGTTACTTGGTTTCATTAATTAGTATGTATATTTTCAAGAGCTTAAAATAGATATGATATTAGGCAGAACATTTAGAGATGTGTTCTTGACATCCTGTTTGGTTTTTACTCTATTCATAGGCTAGAGAGTCTTCTCTACTCTGGTAAGATAGAGAACATGTTATAGGCATTTAGTAACTTTACAAGAGAGACCTATTAACATTTTTTTCCCAATGGCTTTAATTGAAATTTAAAAAACAGTTGTCTTAAAAATACATTGTACACATTTTGGGTATATTGAGGAAGGGCTGGTTAGGGATGGAGAGACTGCTGCAGCCAGTAATGAATTCTATTGATTTTCTTGCTGGTGTGTCACGATGAAGAACCAGCTTTTCTATGGACTGAACTGTGTCCCCCTAAAAGTTACGGTACATGTGGAAGCCCTAGCCCCAAATGTGATGGGTTCTGGCAGGTAATTAGGTCATGGGGGTGGAGCCTTATTCTTCTCTCACTCTGTCCACACCATGTGAAGACACAAGAAGCCAGGAAGAGAGAGACCTCATCAGAAACAGAAACAGATAGCACAGCACTTGGGTCTTGGACTTCTAGTCTCTAGAAGTGAGAAATGAAACAGTGATATGCTAATTCTATTAAAAGAGTTAATTGCCATATGGTAGGCAGTGATGAGGAGAATATTTCTATTTGACTTTGCAGGGAAGATGCTCTGGAAAATAAAAGCAGCTCACCTTGAATGGTTCATAGTTCAAAAGTCTGCCTCAGAGTACTTATGGTCCAATGATATCTTTCACTTTTAAAGGTGGCCGAGCATAAAGTACACAAGTGGCGAGTATGTGGTGGGACATGTCAACATAAGTCATGTCTCTATGGTATTTTTCAGGAACTAGTAAGTGTGGTAGAGGTGTGTACATTTTCTGAAGCATCCAAGTGGCTAAAATAACTTTTCTGTAGTTACATCAGAGTCATTTCACATGTTGCAAATATTAAAATCAGCTTATCTTTATTTAAAACAAGCGTCAGTGTTTCTGTGACATGCTTTGAAATGGCTGTCAAATATTAACTTTGTACTGTATGTTTCAACTTTTATAAATAGCACTTTAAATAGCTCATGGCCCTCAAAAAATGCTAAATTAGGATTTTCTATCAATGTTTTATATAACTACATGGCTAATGAAGAAGCAAACAATTATTGTAACAATTTTGAAGAGATATTATTTGATGATAGTGACAGTTATTCTTACAAAAATAGTTTTAGTTAAAATTATGTAATATGTAGTACGTTTCAGAATTTTCAGAATGTACAATTTAAAACTAGAAACGGTTTCATCCTCCTGGATATCCATTCTCTACATTGGGCAATTTTTATTTTATACAATAAAACTGTATTTTCTACATCAATACTATGATGCAATGAGGCAAAATATTTGAGATTCAAGTAGAGCTAACCAAAAAAAAAAAAAAAAAAAAAAAAGTAAAGGTAGGTCCCAGTGTAGAGCAAATTTGTATTTTTTTAAAAAAATTTCAGAGAAAAAACTCAAAAATATTTTTCATTATCTTGATTCAAAGATATGCAGATTTAGAGACTGAAAGTAAAGAAGCTTTATAGATGTAGTTATGTCCATTAGAGAGGTTAAACTTGTAAATGTATTTAATAAAATAAAATAAAGCACTTCATAAACCATAACATGTTGTTTGAACAAACCACCTACACAATGAACGGTTAAAATCTTATCCCTCTCAGTTCTGAGATCCTCCTATTGGAATAAATTAGGTAAAGCAGAGCGTTTTGTGCCGACAGTGAGTTAAAACTCTCTCACTATACTGAAAACTGAAACTGGAGAGCAAGTATCTGGATTGTCTCCTTTCTACCCCAGAATATTTCATTTTTATCAGCAATCATTTGAGAATCCTAGTGGAATTCTACCACAAATAATCTCAATGAGACATTTCTAAGAAACAAAATTTAAAGTGTTCACTTAAGTTTAGACAATTAAGGTCAGGATTTTGTTCTTTGGTTCAAGAATTTAGCTGGACATTTAGTTTGTCCAAGTGATTAAAAATGTGAATGATATTCAAATAATGGTAGCCTTTAGTGCAGTTGCCAAATATATAAACATATTTTAAAGGATACAAATACCTTTTGTTCATGGATGTTCTTTGACCTGAACAAAGGTGGTCCATGTTGTGGTATTAATTCCTCTGTGAAGAATCAAGATTCATAATATATATGAAAAGATTATATGGCTGGTGTGGCTCAGTAGTTGGAGTGTCTTCTGGTAGCCTAAAGGTTTCAGGGTCCATCCTTGGTCACTGCATATGCCTAGGTTGCAGGTTCATCCCCAGTCCTGCTGCAGGCGTGGGCGCCCTGGTCCTAATGCTAGATCCGCCGTCCGGCCCGGATCCCGTGTCTGGGCGCTAATGGAGGCAACTGATCGATGCTTCTCTCAAATCGATGTTTCTCTCTCTCCCTCCCTCCCTTCCCCGACCTCTCTCTATAAAAAAAGCAAATGAAAATGTCCTCGAGGGAGGGTAAGAACAAATTAAAACATTAAAAATGTGCAACTGGCTCTTTGGGAGAAGTTGGCATAAACTTTTTTATTACCAATTGCTGCTTGTATCCTTGTACTTGGAGTATTAAACAGAGTGTTCTCTTACTGGGGAGAAATTAAACTGGGGATAAAGATAAAAGACTTTAATATAAGCAGTATCCAATGTAGAAATAGGTCATTTAAGTTGGTTTACTGTAACTCGGAGGGTGTTTTCTAAGAAGAGTTATGCTCTGAGTATTAAATAAGAGGATAAAGCCAGTTCACAAACACACACATGATATATATGTGCATTCATGTAATACACACACACATTACACAAAATCTCCCCTTAATATAACTGAAGAATTGAACATTAACAATGTAAAACAAAGATAAGAAGGAAAAGATGTCTCTGCATCTTGGATCCTGATACTGAGGAATATTTGTTTATTTAAAAAAAGCAGTTGAACAGTTTTGTGAGGGATGGGGAAACTTGCAATTCCTCAAAGAGCTTAAATATTCTCTATGGTTTATCTTTTCCTTTATTCGGGTTATCAGTGATGTCAATATTATGAGTTACCACCATATTGTTTTTTATTCTCACGTAAAAATTGGGGAGATTGAGAGATCGAGCCTCAGAAGTTGGTGATGAGATTGATCGTTAAGAAGAAAAGAGACTTCCGAGAAGCAAGGAGGAAGCATGGAGAAAGCAAGAAGAAGAACAAAAGGGATTTACTGGGAGCTGTATCTCTGGGTAACACAAATGTTTACTAAGTTGAAGTTATCTAAAGTATGGACAATTGATACTAGACAAGCAGAAACAAACATAAATGAAAGAAGCTGTGCCTGAGCATAGATTTCTGAGACAGAAGTTGGGAGCCTGCGGTCATCAACTCTTCTGGCCACCCAGTGGGTGGGACCGAAGGCCCAGAATTATTGGAAATCGTCAGGATGCAGAGAAGAACATTTGGGGTGAAAAAGCCCCAGGAAGAGGAGCAGAAGTCAGGAATCAGCACTGGATAGTCATTGCTCTAAAAGAGGTTGAGTTTTCTTGTTCACAGAAAAGTACAAGGTTGATGGGCCAGGCTTTATTATCTTTGTCATCTGACTAACTTCTTATCTTTGCTCAGGCTTTAAAACCTGAGGATCATGAAAATGGAAATTGCTATTAGTCTATTATGAGGGAATAATAAAAGGTACATAATACTTTTCTTTGTCATTAAGATTCCAAAGTCTTCAATCAGATAAACATGTGGTTGCATCTCTACCTTTCATAGTTGAAATAGTTTTTGGCATTGACAGCTCATGTCTGAAAAAGATGGCCCGTCACCAAACATTCTTTGTGCAAACAATTTCATATACAGCTACTTGTAATTAAAAACCAACTGAAAGCAAGCTGTTCAAAGTATAACTAATGTATCTTTAAATCACATTTTAAAACATTTTCGGATGCACTAAAATAGCACTTAATTATATGAAAAGGATTTTGTGCTTTATTGATAAAAATAATTGTTTAATAATGTGTTTATTGATTAAAAGTAGTATAGGAAGTTCATACCACATCTCTTTTAGATTATTGTTCAATGTTACTATTTTTGACATTAAGCACCATCATTAGTGCAAAAATAGTTTTCTTCAGAAGTGATCTGCTCAAATATGTATGAACATTACCATATAAATGATGAGTAGTTAAATTTATTATTATTAAGTAAAAATCCTACCATTGCATACAACATTTCTCTTGCAATCTTATACATTTTAAATGTATTCTTTAACATAATTATATAAAGACAAATTTAATCTTAATATGTCAGAAAGTATTATCATGTTGCATGCAGAACTCCAAGGTTAATAATGTCTGGGAATATAAAGTGTTTTTGACTGAGAGATTAGTCTTATTTGAAAAAGGCTTTAAATTTCATTTCAAAGAAGATTTCACGCCCCATGAAATTTAAACTATGACATTTAGAAAACATTCACTTCATTATAATGCACTGAAAAATTATAGTGCAAATGCTTCTTGTTCCTATCCATCAAAACTGTTGTTAGAAATGTAAAGGGCGTATTTTCTAAGGTAAAATTATGTGATATACTAAAAAAGAAATGAATGCCTCCTACTGTTCATCCTAAAGTCAGATAATTACTGCTTCAATTATGTTACAGAATGCTTTGAAAATAGGTCCTACAGTTGTTTTCAGTAGAGTTTATGTTTAGATAACCATTTGTTCATTGAGGTTTTCATTTATCCAAAAGTTTATAAAGTGTTCCATATACTTTAAAAATAAGTTTTGGGGAAATATTTTTATAGTAATATTAATACTACTTCTATGTCTCAAACTAATACCAAGATTGTAAGGCACAAAAACATGGCATTCTTAAATACTAATGTGGATATTTCATGTGTCATCACACAATATTTTTAGCTGTACTTGCAAGAGCTTAACTTTGATTTGAATGTCTTCTTTTAAATGTGTTTTCTTTTCAGAACACAGTATGATTGAACAATATCAAAAAATCTAAGATATTCATAGAGATCTCTACAAAATTTAGGATATAATATTTATTTTTTATTTCATAATACATTTATTATTGAGTTTTACATCATATTCACCATGACCTAAAATCATATTTTAATATACATTTTGATTTTTAAGAAATTTGAAGCTGACCTAATTGCTCAGTATTTCTAAGAAGTTCTCTAAGTGATTCAACCCATGTTGTAAAGCAGTAATGGAAGACAGCAGACAATAAGCATTAGTTGAATGAGTACATAAATGATGTTAATATAAGGCAGAAATGATACTGGCTATACCTATTTTAGTGTCAAATAACAATGGCTAGAACAAATAAAAGGGGCTAGAACATTTTATGAATTTGACTCCAAAGGTAAGGGAAATAAAGACAAACAATAAACAAATGGGCCTATATCAAACTAAAAAGCTTCTGCACAGTAAAAGAAATCAACAACAAAACAAAAAGGCGACCAACTGAATGGGAGATGATATTTGCAAACAACAGCTATGTGATCTTATTGACCAATGTCACCCCAATAATTTAATAAAAAACTGGAAAAAAGAAATAGAAGATAAACTTGTACATACATGAAGAGAGCAAAAGTATAAAAATTGACCAAGCAGATGTGTAATAGCATGACATGTAACTCCTAAAAATGAAATTTATAATAACAAACATTGAAAACTCAATGGATGGGTGATACAGCTGATTATGTACAGCTGAGAGCAAATTAGAGAGAAAAACCCAAGAAGAAATAAATTACCCAGAGCGCACTTCGTGGAGAGACAAATGGAATGTGTGACAGGTTGTGAGCGACCATGAAGGTGCAAGTTCCAAAAAGGAATAAAGGACAATAAATGTGTTTAATCATTCCGTGTTTTCTCTCCAATAGTTTGGAATCACTGTACTGGATTCCTTTTATCAGTTTACTTTCAAATTATCACATCCATCTTTAATTTTTCTATCAATCAACAAAATTTGCCCCTTCTTGGATAATATGAGGACTTTATACTTATTCTTATCCAATTCGTGCATTAACGTTGTCATATATTTCAATTCTTTTTAAAAATTTTATTGTTGTTTGAGTATACTTGTCTGCATTTTTCCCCCATCACTCCCCCCCCTCCCCAGCCATTCTCACCTCCCTCCCCTGATTCCGTACCCCCTTGGTTTTGTCCATGTGTCCTTTATAGTTGTTCCTGAAAACCCTTCCTCCCTTATTTTAATTCTTTATTTTAATTCATTGACATTATTACTATTATTACTAATGACATTATTACAGTTGATCATCCAAAAGAAGAAAAGAAGGATTAAAAAAGAAAAATTTAAGAAGCAGGGCAATTAGCTCAAAATAAGATGGTAGACTGAATACAAATAGATGATCACTTACAGTAAATGTAAATTGTACGACCCAATTGAGACAAAAAGATCATTAAATAAAATCATCTGAATAGAAAACATTATGAAAGACACATCAAAATTATAAGATTCAACAAAAAGTTAGAAGCAAGGGATGAAAAAGACAACCACCCAAACAAAATCTAAAACAAAGCTGTTGTATTTATTTAAATATCAGGCGAAATAGAATTGCTAGAGATGAAAATGGTCATTTTATAATACGAACAGTTTCAATTTCTTCAAAACACGAAGTCCCAAAATACACAAAGAAAATGTAGAAATAAAAAGGATAGACTCAAATCCACAATCATAGTAGTAGAATTTAATAAGTATTTTTCAGTAATTTATAAAAAGCAAACAAAATCAGTAAAAGATATAGATTATTTATAGAACCTGATTAACAAATATTCCTTAGTCGGTGAATACCACGTTCCATAATTGTAGAATGCACCTGCTTTCCAGGCACACAAAGGACATTTACAACTTACTGTACAAAACTTAAACCATTAGGCAAGTTTCCACACAGTTCAGTGGATTGCTATCATGATAACTGTATGACTAATGTAGACTTTAATTAGCCATCATAATGATATTAAGTAGAATATTTTCATATCTTTGGTAAGTAGTTAAGAAATTAACTAAAAGAATTTATGTGTTAAATAAATCATCACAGGCACAGAAAATGATATAAAAATGAAGAAAATTATACGGACAATGCTACTATGTCTTAAACTATTAGAAAACAGCTAAACCATTACTTATGTAGGAAAAGGTTGAAAACTAATGAGCTAAATATCAACCTCATAAGATAAGAAGAAATCTAAAACCAATACAAACAGCAACACAACAATAATGTAGATAAAAGTAGAGATTAATGTTACAGAAACAAAAATGAAGTTTGGATAAAGCCAGAAGATTGTTCTTTGAAAAAGTAATAAAATAGACACAACTTCATTAATGATATTAATCAATAAAGTATATGGCAAAAATATGTAATATCAGAGTAAGAAAGGAGGTTTAATTCCCAATGTTACAGAGATTTTAAAAAGATAGTGTGAAGGATTTATGGACAATCTTTAGGCCAACACATTTGAAAATTTATATTTGAAAATTTATGGACAAGGTTGTGGGAAAGATGTAGCTTACCAAATCAAAGAAAGAGAGAGCCCCAGTTAGTAGTCAAAAATCCTCCCACACAGAAAATTCCAGGCTCCACAGACTTAAAATACACTATTATTACAGAAAGACATAATAGTGGCAAAACATAATTAGTATGATGAACTACAAATAAAGACACTGAAAAGGCATTTCCTATCCTTACAGATGGTACGATCAGACTGTGGTGAAGTTCCAGGGCCTCGGGCTGCGAAGAAGCAGATGCTTGCCGTCCTGCTACGACCATCTCGCCTGAGCTCGCGCACCCCTGTTCCCTGCATCTTAATCCTCCGTCGTTCTTCTTTGTCCAGCATTGGAGAACTAAATGCCAGGCCATATGCATACTGGCACGTCTGCCTTGCTTTGAACCTTTACCAGATACAAAGGATAGAAAAGGTACTGATGTGTCATGCTTAGCATTCGAGCCTGGCTCTGCATGGACATTTGGACTACAGAAGGAGTAAAGTCAGCAGATTAGAAAGACGCAGACGTTCCTTCTAATCTTTGGATTTGAAAACCTCTGTGAATGATCATGGTGAATCAATTTTATTTTTAGTATGTCTGCTTCCAACAAGTTTGATCATATAAAGAAAGCCATAAGAGTTCTTTAGATCTTCAAAATAAGTATATTGAACACCTTTCCGTAGGTCTTGCTTTTAATAATTCACAGAAATTCCCGTATGTAGCCATAAGCTTTCAATTCTTCTCCTTACCTTCATCTGGAATGTATTTAACATCTTATTGCTTCTGTTTCACAGTGACATAATAATAATTAAAATGTTCATGATTAAAATGTTTATTACGCTAGTGGCTAACGTTTATTGAGATGCTTTTAATCCAACACTGTCTTAAGCACTTTAATAATAGCTAACATTTTTTAATTGAGTTTCAAACATTTTACGTGGATTATAGAAATCTGGTAACTTGCCCATGTTCATTTGAAGCTGGAATTCAAACCCAAAGAAACAGAGTCTAAGGGGTTAGTCCTCAGCTCTAATCACATCAGAATAACCTGTAGGGCTGGTTAAAATACAAAATGCTAGTCCCACCCTTAGAAAGTCTAAGAATTTGCATTTCTGACAGGTCCCCAGGGGCAGCAGATGCTGCTGGTCCAGGTTTAGGACCTGGGCCTGAGCTGCTGCGCTGTCTTGCCTCTCCGCAGCATCTCCCTCAGTCCTATCAGTGATTCTGAGATTCAGACACTCAACTTCCAACAAAATGCCTATCTGCCTTTATCCAGTTTCTTTTGGAATACGAGTGTACGCATGTGTGTATTTGGTTTAAAAATAGTATAATGGAGATTTTAAATTCTAATTAAAATCCAAAATTTGTGAGACCTATGATTGCTTCTCTGTGGAACTCTACCCCAATGGTTTCTTGAAACATGGTTGAAAACCCACTGCAGAGCCTACAATTTTAACTGCGGTGTCTATCCTATGTTATCAGTTTGCAAGACCCATCTATGTGTTCCTAGGAAATCACTTAAAGAAAAATCAACCAAGAACTTCCGTCTTTACTTCTACTAACTCTGGTTATGTATTTCTAATTCTAATGTATAGCATTTTCTGGGATACTGCTTATTTTGAATTGTCCTTTATTGAAATGAATGTTTTTAATTCAAAATTAGTAAGTGCTTAACAATGGTGGAAGAAGTGTTCCTCTCCAAATTATAACATATATTCTGTAGTTTAATGGCAATTCAGAACTGTTTACTAAACTAAACGAATTTTGAAATTAATTTAGAAATTCACAGTGTGGAAAAGGACATCATGGAATTACAGAGTTTGAGGAGATTGTGAAGCTAAATTCCTCCATATTTCTTTCTCACTGAATATGCAAACCCTGTTTTCTATTCTTTGGATGTTACAAAGGGACTAATTCATAAGGACCAAAGGCTTCCACACTGACCGTTGCTGTTATCTATTCTTTAATTTTTAAAAGTACACTACTTTTAGATCAAAGCCTTATTTTGGGTGGTCTTTCTGCTTAAGAGGCAGAGATGGTGAGGTAGGAGAATTTTAAAATGTGTGGGATATCCCATTTGGACAAATGTAGCTGCAGGGAGAGACTTTAAGAGGATATGTGAAAACTGTATCTTAGAGTTCACTGTTACGGTTTATCTTGGTATTTGAAGATGTCAGGAAATACCTCTGACATTAATAATAGATAGTTTACTTAAATGTATTAATTCATATTCTCAGGAACTTCCTTTGTAAGTCTAGCAAAAAGGTCAGCTATCTTACCTTTGTTATTCAGGCATAGAATGTTCTAGGCATTAAGCCCTGGGTTAGCTTTGGGCGAGAGCAGTGCTTGCTGGCTTCCTCCAGCATCTTTTCTCTTTGAAGCATCTTTCAAAATGAGCTTATTTCAGGAGGAGCAAACATTACACTGTACTATTAATATTTGAGTAGTGTTTAAAATATGTATTAGAATATTTTTCTTCCTTATGTGTAATTTTTAAAAGGGTTTTGGCTTTCTTAACTGATCCAGTAGACCTATAGGCTCAATTTAAAATCGAGTAATTAAAAAATAGAAAAAATATTACAATTCACCTCAACAGTTCTTAATTCTAGATAAATTAACTTTATTTATTGAGAATGGTAAATGCACTGGGGACTCCTTGGTAAAGTATTTCTTAGAGCTCCATGCAAAACATAGCTCTTTACTGTTCCCCGAATCAAATAGCTAAAAGACTATTTTACCTGCAACAGGAAGGCATCCTGTACCGGTTCTACCACCATTGTTAATAAGGTCCTGAGGCTTATTCTCACAGTAGAAATAAGATACTTTTTTACTCTTCCCTGAATTCCTGAAGAAAGAATGACAAGTTATAGCAGGAATACATACTCCTAGGCTTTGAGAATGCTCAGTCTAACATTTTCTTGACTTTTCCCCCAGTAAATTCTTTCCCAAATTGTTAGAAAACTCTCCCAATGTCCCTATCACCTTAAATGCTTTGAGTATGATGGCCATGAATCGGTAAAATTTCCGTGGCTACCGGCTTTTAGTGACCACACAGACTAGCCTGGGGCTGTTTTCCCCTTCATTTTGAGCTCACGCATCATTTTACAGAGCTTTGAACTACAACTCTCATTTATTGAATAAAGCTGCTGTTCATTGTCTATAATGTCAAAAGTTTCTTCCTTTTATCTCAATACTGAAATTCCTTTCTTTTCCAAACATTTTGCATTTATTTCTGTGGCCATATCTCCTTTCAATTTTTATTTGGTTAAGCTATAGGCATATATTCTTTTCAATCTTTTTTTACATATTAATTTTTCTAGTTCTATTGGCCTTTTTATTAGTCATCCATGAATTCTCATATAAAATGTTAACTGCAGACTACATAACCTCAATGCATCCTGAAGCATCGTGTATGTGTGACAATATTATACTTCGGTGCATTTTATGAAAAAGAAAGGAGCTCACATGGGGCTCATTTACTTACCTTCATAGGTCAACCTGGCAGCACTAACTGTGGAATAACTACTTGAACCTCAGGGGGTGGGGCATGGGGTTATTTGGTCAACGTCTCTTTTCTCAAAAACTGTAAACAACTCAAAGACAGGAACTATGTCTATTTTCCTGTTTCACAGTAATTCATATGTTGAAATGGGAATAAATGATGGAATTTTGAGTTGAAAACACTAGTTGACAGTGTTATGACTTAAAGTGAAAAAGAACCAATATTTCTAAAATTGGGATTCTAGGGTTATTGTACCAGCCAGTTAACAGAAGTATTTGGGTTGAAATAATTAAGTTACCTGCCCCAAACCCTTGTTATTACAATATTGTTTTATATTGTAGGAAAATACTGTTAGTCTTTAGGCTGAAAAAGATTGAGCTGTTGACTAGAACGTGTTAACATTTTTGAAATTTTATCTGATTGTGTTAGCCAAGATAGTCATTTCAGGACACCACAGCGTAAACAACAAATTTGTTTTCTCACAGCTCTTTAGGCTCCCTGTGTAAAATCAAGTTGGTGGAGAAGTCGGTTTCTGGTGGGGGCTCTTTCCCTGCCTTTTGGATAACAGGCTTGTTGCTGTGTCCACTTGGTCTTTCCTCTGTGTGTGTGTGTGTGTGTGTGTAGAAGCAGAGAGATTTCTCGTGTCTCCGCCTCTTCTTATAAAGTCACCAGCCCTACTGAATGAGGATCTCACCCTTGTCACCTCATTTAACCTCAATTACCACCTCAAAGTCCCCGTCCTCAAATATTGTCCCATTGGAAGATAGGGTTTTAACTCATGAAATTTAGAGGGATACAATTCTGTTCATGACACCAATCTATTTTCCATTTCAAGTAATACTCCTCACTTTGTAGTGCTCCATTAATTGATGCTGAAACATCCATGCTTGGGAGAGGAATGGTTGTGTGGTACAGTGGTAATACAGCAAAGAACAATGAGCCATTGCTTAGTTTTGCTTACTTTAGACTTTACAAATCACCATGTTCTGAGGTGTTTTCTGACACCAATAACCCATTCTGTGATCCTCCAGATACCAACTGGTGCCCAACAATTCAGTTCCATCCTGGTGCTAACTGCTGTTAAACAACAAAATTCTACCATGTTGTCAACACAAGAAACATCCACACCTGTAGAGAACTTTTATAAGTTTATTTGAGCCAAACTGATGACAATTCACATGAAGCACAATCTCAATGGATTGAGAAAATGCTCCAGAGAATGGCAGTTTTGCAGCTTTCTTCATACATTGGAATCAAAGGAGGAGACTTGGGGCACACGAACTCCACCGGTGGTAGATGAAGGGGGCAGGAGAAGCAAAGGAGGGAAATCTCTGGGGCTGCATAACAAGTAAAACAGAGGATAATTAGTTAACATTTAAAGCACATAGAGATAATATGTGAGGAACAAGATAAAAATGAGGAGTTCTGTGGTCTCATGCTCTGGTGTGAGGTTCTTCCCTGAGGGGTCCAGAAAAAGGGGAGTACTCTGGCATTTCAAGGTATGCTATCTTAGATGCAAAAAGATTGCAGACAGGCTTACTTAAGGTAAAGACTGACATTTCTCAAGGAAGCTACAGCTACAGGCCCAGGACACGTCTACCTGCCATGGCTGAATTTTACTTAGAAATCTTTATGTTCAGACCATACAATGTGCTTACTTTGTGTCTCTGAGTTTATAAGGCTACCATGCAGACCTTTCCTGAATTGTCAGGTTTAGTGTGTGGCCCCTTTTTTGCCCACAAAGTAAATTCGAAGATTCGATTGGCTTTATTAAATGATTCATGAATCTGGCAACATCCTATCTAGCAAGTAGAAGGGTATTTTAATAAGTTGTACCACATAGAAGGTTTTTATATGCAGAAAAAGGGTGGGATTAATAAATTAAAAAGAATATATTATGTCAGGCAGGGCACCTTCCCTTTGGGGAGGTCAGTGGGTCTTATCAGGCAGATTACTTCACTAGTGTTGTCCAGGAAATTCCTGACTGATTGGTTTAAAATTCTACTCCTGGGAGAAGCTGCAACTGAAATTAGGTTGGTTATTAAATTTTGGTTGAGTGAGGTGGCTTAGCAAAACTGACTCCATTTTGGCCTGTTGTTTCTTTGTTTCTTTCTTTCTTTTTTTTTTTAAAACCACACAGAATGAATACAGACTGCACAGGTTAATGGTGTCACTATAAGAACATCCAAACCTGTAGAGAATTTTTAGAAGAGTTTATTTCAGCTGAAACTGATGACAATGCCAGGAAGCAAGATCTCGAATGCTCTGGAGAATGACAATTTTGCAGTTTGTGTTATAGATTTGAAATTAAGGAGAGAAAGTAAGGAAGGTTATATGAAGGTGGGAGAAAGCAAGGTTGGATTGGATTTTAGGATAGTTAACAAAATAATGTGCTCTCCTTGAGGATTATTACTTCTGGTATTTCAAAAGCATGTCAACCAGGTGCATAAGAACAATGGACAGGGCTGGCTTAAAACCTTTCGCTAAAGAAGTTATAAACCTGGGGCATGACCACCCATCACTACCAGCTAAGGTAGGCATTTATGATCAAAATTTATGTGAGTTACTTTCCACAGAAGCCCCTTATTTCATCCACAGGTTGAACAAATTGTAGAAAGGTTCTCAAAACTCAGGAATACATTTTATTTATATTTACTCATTTCTTATGTAGGAAACAATGGAGGAAGTACCAAATTGGAGAGATGCATAATTCAAGTTATAGGGGAAAAGCTGTGCAGAGCTTCTGTAGTGGATCTCCTCGGGAAACCATCCTGCCTCTCAGCACCTTGAAATGTTTACCAAGCTGGAAGCTCTCCCAGGAATCTCATTGTTTGGGAGTTTTCATTGAGCTTAATCTCCATCCTCTTTTCACTCTCCACAGGTCAAGGGTGAAAATTTCAATTTGCTAATCTCTTGGTCTTTCTTGTCACCACCCCCCATCCTGAGATTAAATAGGTGTCACCACAAGTCACCTCATACTCATAAACTAGGATGTGGTCCAAAAGGGCTAATTATGAATAACACAATTACTCCTTTTGCTCAAGAAATTTTAAGGGTCTTAGGAGCTCTGTACCAAGGACTGGGGACAAAGATTAAATATATTTTTGTATTATACCACATCATGTTTAAAAAGCACAACAGAAAGAATTAGGCATGAAAGTCAAACTTTTATTTGTAAGGGTTAGACTGGAGAGAAAATGGCTGTCAATCTCAGTCTGCTCTGAGAGCGCTCTGTCAGACTAAAATGACATAATGGTTTAACTGGTTGGCTCAGAGGGGAAGGCGTGGAGCAGAGAGAGTAAGAATTGAAAACAGGTAAGTATTTCCAGGAGGACCCTGGCCTTGGACTCTTCCTGCAATTGAATCTCGGGGGAGCTGGGCACTACCAGTTCTCCCAATAAGTTAGAAGATCCATGGGCAGAAGAAAATTTTACTCCAGTTTCTGCCTAGAAACCTTGGAAGCAATTATTTCTTACAAAACTTCCTAGACCATGGTAAAAAGTTGAAATTCTTTTTTTTTATCTCAACCCTACATCATGTGACATTTCATGCTTGCAATAAGATTAATTATGGGCTGTTTCAATCTTAAAATAAATGGATGTATTTCTATATTAAATATGTTGGAGGGGGGCCTGGAAATGGTGTGTCTTCTGGATTTTGGCAGCTTCCTCATGTCTCCAGAAATGCTACACTTCAGGCCCCTTCTTTGAATACAAGGCTGTTAATCTCCTGGTGATAATTATTAGGGATGAAAGCAAAGGTAGTGAATTGAAAATAGATGAAGTGTCTTTGTAGAATAGTTTGGAAACCTTAAACTTTTGCCATGACAGAATTGTCACAGTGAATCTCTAATTTTTTTAAAAAATTGGTGTCAGAAGTTGTCTTATTATAATCACTGGAACTTCAGAAATGATGAAGTGATTTAAAACTATTATGAATTACAGTACACTCATCACTTTTTGGAGCCAAAATTTGACAAAATAGAACCTATAGAAAATGTCTTCTGAGTATTGTTTTCAGCATATTTAATAATGGAAGGAAAATCCATGGCTCTCTGTGTAGAGAATTATTTTTTTTCTGATATCTGGAATCAACTCCTCTTACCATATGCATAGTATTTCTGTATGTATATTATCCATACTTTGGGTCTATAGTCTTCAGATTTCTGAAATTTTAAAAGACTATGAATGTTAAGTACCATTGCTCTAAATAGTTTCAATAGAAAATTTGTAGAGTTTCTCAGAAAAACTTTCAGAAATAAGTTATGATAGCTTAAAAGTTGTACTCTCCTGGTTATAAAAATAAAAAGAAAGAAAGAAAGAAAGGAGAAAGGAAGAAGAAAGAAAGAAAGAAAGAAAGAAAGAAAGAAAGAAAGAAAGAAAGAAAGAAAGAAAGAAAAGATTCTCTCTCAAACACCAGAAAGGGATTTTATACCTAAATCATTTTATCAAGTGTTTTCCATATTAGTTCAAATGATAGTATCAATCAGCAATTCCAGTTTAATGCTTTAAGTTAGAATAGTTAAATTTCAGATTTTAAAAGGTATCTGTGTGGGTAGGAAATGACAATATTTCCTGAAGCTTTTAAAAGCAAGCAACTAGAACAGGAACAGAATCACAGAAATGGAGATCACATGGAGGGGTATCAGTGGGGAGGAGGAAAAGGGAGAATGGGGAAAAGGTACAGGGAATAAGAAGCATAAATGGTAGGTACAAAATGGACAGGGGGAGGTTAAGAATAGTATAGGAAATGGATAAGCCAAAGATCTTATATGTATGACCCATGGACATGAACTAAGGGGGGAGAATGCTGGAAGGAGGGGAGGTGCAGGGTGGAGGGAGATAAAGGGGAGAAAAAAATGGGACAACTGTAATAGCATATTCAGTAAAATATACTCAAAATAAAGAAAAATGAAAATGAGGCAAAATAACCACCTTAGCTTTGAATTCATAGAGTAGACTACTTTTGAGTAAAGTCACTCATAATAAGATCATTGTGGGAACTAAAACTGTTATGAAGTTTGAGATGGAATTTCCATATTCAGAATTCCTTAATTTAAGAGTCCAATGGGGACATTTCAAGGTACGTTGCATATGATCAGGTATTTTCTGCATGGGCCTCCTCCCCTTCCCCCAAGCTCACGGTAAGCACGGCGTAGAGCCAGTGTGTTCTCCTCTGCAGGGCAGCGTCGGGAGTGGCTATTTGTTATCACATTTGTTCTGTCCTGCCAACTCAGCTGAGTGTGCCAGCCAAGCTGATTACACAGCAATTTAGTTTTTTGGCAGATTTTCCTGCCATTTGCGTAAGGGTAAAGGGGATATGCTTTGTATAAGGCACCTTAATATGTCTGAAGAGCACTCTTAGGCAGTTTAGGTGTTGAAGCATGGAGATGAGATCTTGGTAAGGATAGGGGCGCTGCAAACAGTAATTGTCATCAGTTTGGCTGACTACAACAGCTACAGTTAAATTTCTTTTCTCTCAGATACAATTACCTCGAGGCCCCAAACCATCCTATAATAAGGGGAAAAAATCTGTGTCATAGATCTTTATGTGCTATCAGGATTTTACTGTCAAGTAAGAGTGAGGACTGACTGAAAACATTCTCTCAGTACGGCGATAGTAATTACAGATAGGGATACAAAGTTAAATCTTCCTGAATTTTCATGTTGCTACTGAATGCAGGGAAGGAATTTGCAGGAACATGGTTTTAGGGAAGAGGTTAAATAATTTAGCACAACACTCAACATTTTCTCTATTTTAAGTAAAATGCCTGAACTCTTAGATTATACTTTTTAATTTGTTGGATCCTCTTTAAATGACCTATTTTAAATATATTTTATTCTGGATCACAAAAGAAATAAAAGCACTTAAGAAGTAGAGCTTGTTCATGGCTTCTTTTTTAAAAAAAATTATTGTTATTCAATTACAGTTGTCTGCATTTTTTCCCCATCCCTCCACCCCACCCCAGCCAAACCCACCTCTCTCCCCCGCCTCCACCCTCCCCCTTGATTTTGTCCACGTGTCCTTCATAGTAGCTCCTGTAAACCCCTCTCCCCACTATCCCCAAATGTTCATGGCTTCTTGAATCGAGATGAAACAGGAAATGAGTTAACTTTCTTGAGAAACTGAAATGACACATAATGATAATGTTAATATCAGAGAAAATATAATGCTTATAATGAACCCAGCACTGGTCTAATCATTTAACACATGATAACTCATTTAATCCTTCCAACAACACTGTGGCACTGTTAGTATAACTATCCCCATTTTACAGATTGGAAACTGAGGTAATGAGGGGTTAAGTTACCCAAATAACAAAGCAGGAAGTGGTTAATCTGGGATTCCATTTTATACAGCATACCAATAGATTCCATTGCTGCTAAAGCAACAATAATAAAACTAACACTTTCATACCTTCCCTACTATAGGCATTGCTAACACAATTAGTCTTCACAAAACCGTATGGGGTACGTGTCATTACTACCCATGTTTCTCAGAGAAAATCTCTGAGACCCAGAGAGTGTAAGTGGCTTGTTAACCTCACAGCTAATAAATAAAGAAGCTGTGATTCATATGTGATTCAACTCAAGTTGGAGAATCTGCTAACTATTCTGCTATTTACCTGTCTTTTTTTAGAATAGGCAATTATTGAAAATCATCATAATCAAAATTTAGTGGTTTGTTAAGGTTGCTCCTTGTTAAATTTTATGTCATTTATAAGACTTGAACCAATGAGAAAACCTTACGCTAAGCAAGGAGCAATGCAATTGGTGAATAACTCTATCTACTTTGCTATGGATTTTCTGGGTTGGTCCATTGGGTTGATTAGCTTTACTGGATGATTAAATTTTTTCTTCTTTTTATTTTTAATGTACATATAGTCATAATCTACATTCACCAGTGATTAAAATCACTAACTTATTTTTTAAAAGATTTTATTTGTTTATTTTTAGAAAGAGGGGATGGGAGGGAGAGAGAGAGAGAGAGAGAGAGAAACATGAATGTATGGTTGCGTCTTGTGCACCCCCTACTGGGGAGTTGGCCTGCAACCCAGGCATGTTCCCTGACTGGGAATCAAACCAGCAACCCCTTGGTTTGCAGGCCGGTGCTTAATCCACTGAGCCACACCAACCAGTGCTAAAATGACTAAATTATTGAGACATACTTTAGTACAGAGGTTATGAACATCGGCCCTCCTGCCAAACAGTCCGGGTTTGAATTTCCACTGAACAGTTGTGTGATCTGGAGCTCCTTGACCAACTACCCATGCCCCACCTTACTCATCTATACACCAGCAATACTAGTAGCCCCTGTATCCTGGGGTTTCTGTGAAGGCTAAATGGTTATTTCTACGTAAAATGATTGGAGCAGTGTCTTGTAAATTGTGTTATTATAGATGTCTGATTAGTAGGTGCTTCATCGATATTTGGTCCCTGCAGGCATGTATGAGTTACTTCTCAATGTAAGGAGGTAACACGTATCAGATGTTATGTGATATCTTCGGTTTTGTATAAAAACGATGCAGACACTTGAAGGTTTACAGAGCTATGAAATCTGCTGCGAGCCTGCTGAATTAGATAAAGATGTTGCTTTTTCCAGGATGTGGCCCTGAGCTAGGGCGTGTGACATGTTGTGAAGCAGAGGATAGATTTCAGGCTACCGCCTTTATACCTGGAAGTGTAAATTCCTTTTTATTGAGAGGATCAATAATATGATGAATTACAATATTTAAAAAAAACTAAACATTGATTAGTGAATATCTATCTATCTATTGCCTACCTAAGTATCTATCCAATCAATATATGCATATCAAGCATAGAATTCTAATTTTTCTTCATCTACTCTAAAGAGGTTGATATTATTCATTTCATAGCAGTAAGTTTTATACAAACCTTTTCCACTTATTGAAAATATTACAAAGAATAATTTCAGTAGAGATCACTGCATTTATAATCAATGGAAATTTTCTTGAAATTTTACCTTTGCCAGTGGAAATCAGAGTGGTTTTTTTGGTGTTTTAATTAAAATTTGCTTCATTATAGTCTGATTTTGTGAATTTTTAATTTTATTTTGAATCACCAAGAAAAAAATTTGGACAACATCTATAATAAAATAAAGAATTTTTACCTAGAAAATGTAAAAGTAATGTATTCTAGCCTCGAATTAGGAAAATGAGGTGGTCCTTGATTCTGTTTTGCAATTTTGTGTACATTTGCATACCTAAATTACAATAGTAATTAAAGACATCCCATATATATTTTTGTGTTAATGTAAAGTTTTATTTTTCTTTTTCCTGTTCATATATTCATATTTAACTTCTATATCTAGATAATTTTTTCTTTATCATCAGTTTGTCTCTGAAAAAATATTATAAGTTCCAGTAAGAAAGGGAATGTAAATAAGCCAGGTGGTGAGGGACAAATACCACATAGTCTCAGCTTTAACTAGAATATAATCAATAAAAGAAAAAAGCAAACAAAATATAACCAGAGACACTGAAAGGACAAACAATCTAACAGTAACCAGAGGGGAGGGGAGAGGGGATAATGGGGGGAAGGGTTTTCAGGAACTACTATAAAGGACACATGGACAAAACCAAGGGGGAGGGTGGAAGCAAGGGAAGGAGAAGGGTTTGGCTGGGGTGGGAGGAAGTAGTGGGGGGGGGGAAATACAGACAACTGTAACTGAACAACAATAAAATAATTTATAAAAAGCAAAATAGAAATTAAAAAAATTCAAGTAGGAAAAAATAAAGAAAGGGAATATATAAATTCCATCAGTGTGCCAGAGAGGCCCCTGAGGGCTCTGGCTCCACTCTATTACTAAGGGTCTAAAATAGGCTAAGGGTCTATTACTATGTGAGAAGAGCTGATGCCGACAATCCGGCGTTTTAGATAATCTGGAAGAACTCAGTCTTCCTCGGTATCGTCCGTTCAATATTTCTCTGATTTTAAATTATGATTTCTATCCAATTGTCTCATTCCTAGACTGTCTCCCTGCAGTCACTTCAGCTGTACATTATTCTACTTTTCAAAATCAGTTTCTTTTCTAAAGCCTTTCTCTTGGATTAACCTGAATGTTGCAATTTGCGGTTTAGGGGGCAGTTCAGCCCGAGCTGAGACCTGTCCTTAGAACTTCAGCACAGTCCAGAGTTCAGAAACATGGAGGAATGTTTACCTACATGTACGGGGAGTCATAAAATGCTCAAAGAGAGGATACTAATTATACGGAGAACAGAAGGATGGCTAGGAATAAACAGTACTTATAAAGAAGGGCAAATTAGCATGAATGGCAGAGGGAACATCCTATACCCAGGTACTCAAGAGACGGGACCTGGTGGGTTATGGCATCAGGCATCTTGAGGAGAGCGCTGAGAGAGACACGTGTACTAGGAGGTGTCTCTATGGCGTTTTAGACTTAATTTGAATTTATGCCACTGGCCATTATTACTCATCCATAACATAATCATCCAGAAGCTTATTAAGACAGAATGAGAGATAAAACCCAGTAATCCTTAAAGAGTAATTACAAAGTACCAAAGCTTACACTTAATTTTCTTTAAGAAATAGAAATTAGAATCACATGAAAATTACATACATATATGCATACATACACATGCAAACATTTTTCTCACTTGCATTCTAGACTACGTGCTTGAGGGATAGGTTTACGGTCAGAGACCAGGTAATTATATTTATCTCTGAGGATGCCCATGGAGCAGGTGGCTCTTACTAGTGTCTTATATCATGAGTAGAGTGTCACTGGGATCCTCCTGAGCAGATTGTAAGGATGATGAGGTTGGGTCCCGGTTTCGAAAGTTCTTGAATGGCATGTTAAGTACAGCATTTGCATGCACTGGAGAGTCATTTCCAGTTCAGATCCATGTTGCTGGAAGAAATCGGGCAGCAATGTGAGGGCAGGAGATTGGCATCTAGGAGACCAGTTATAGGGAGGTTGTGATACCGAAGTGATGATGACCTGATTCAGGTCATGTCAATGGGGATGGAGAAAAATGAATCAATGAATCACTGCAGAGACAGAGCAACAGAATATGGCAACTAAATGCAAGTGGGAAATTAGGAAGATGGAGGAATAAAAAGCTTGGGGTGGTCACATGATTGGTAGGATGGTGATACTGAGTGTAGTCCAGCTCATAGAGATGAATCAAGTATTAGGGGAAAATAATGAATTCATCCATGGCTGGTGTAACTCAGGGGATTGAGCTCTCACCTGCCAATGGAAAGGTCAACAGTTTGGTTCCCAATTGGGGCACCTGCCTGGGTTGTGGTCTGGGTCCCCAGTTGGGCACGAGGTGGCTGATTGCTGTCTCTCTCACACATGGATGTTTCTCTTTCTCCCTTCTTGCCCTCTCTCTAGAAGTAAATAAGTAAAATCTTTAAAAAATGAATTCAGCTCTGGACAATTTTATACTTAATATATTCCTGGGACATTTATGTGGATAGGCTTGATAACAAAGTAAATGTTATAATAAAGTAAATATAACATTTATCAAATATCTCTTGCCAGACACTAGAATGAATGCATTTTTCTCACTTTAAGCAAGATAAAAGTGAGCCTTTTGGAAGGTAAATAATTTGGCCTATGAGCGGTGGCTGGGAGTTGAACCCAGACTCTCTGGTTCCAAAGCCTGTGCACACATCTTTGCCCTGCACTCTACAGCCTCTGTGGCTTAGAAGGGGCGTCAGGGAGTGAGAAGGGGATTCGAGACCTATTCGTACATAAGCAGTGCCTGTGATTGTGAAAGCAGGTGAGTTTTCCTAGGGAGAGATTATAGAGAGAGGACGCTGGCAGAAGACATCTGTACAACTTAAGCAGAATAAAGCGATTATAGACATGTAATGTCATGCAATGTTCTAAGACTGCTTTCCATTGATTTCCTGTTGTAAGTAAATGGCTTTCTGAGTGGAGTAACATCCCTTTGTTCAGTGCAGTTCATCTCTCATATTTTTCTTTGGGGATAAAGTCAATTTAACAATATGTGTGACTAATCCTTTTCTTCAGACATAGAGAGGAAGAGGTGACCTTCTGCACTGCTTTCTGATAGCAGGTTAAAATGGAAGGACTGGGGTTATGTGAACTGTCTCTATTTCTCTGTAAGGCTATGATTATTTTGCTTCTTTATTTCATGTGGTAGAGCTAGATTTATTCACTATTGATCAGCATGATATCTTGGGAAGGAAACAATTGGAAATTATAACATAAAAGAAAGAAAACACCCAGATTTTTAATGTTACTCTACAGACCTGTAGAATTATTATTTTTAGTGCAATATCAAGAAATAAAAATGCTTCATTGTTCCATAGTGCCACTCAGTCTATTTTTCAAATTTCTTTTTAAAAATTATTTTCTAGTCATAATAGGAGCAACAACAGATTTTAAAAGATACAGAAACCCCTAATTCGTCACAACCCCTAGTCTCCAATACATTGTTTAGCACAAATAAGATGCCATTGGGCAGAATTTTTCAGAAGGTCAAGACCATTTTTGATTTTCCAGATGCAGAGACCCTTATTAAAATGAAAATAACTCCGGAAGAGGCAACGCTTTAGGTTTGAACTTCTCAACCTTCATCACATGGCCAAGCCACCGCTTCAGTGCCAGGACTTCAATTCCTGAAGACATTAATTTAATTGGATAGGGGTGAAATTTGAGCATTGCTTTTTTTTTTTCTTTCTTTCTTGGCTTGAAACAGAAATGTGTTGTCTCACAGTTCTAGATGCCGGAAGTTCAAAATCACGGTAGGTGTTGGCAGGCAGTGCTGCCTCTGGGGGCTCTCAGGAAGAACCGGCCCTTGCCTCTTCCAGCTTCTGTTGGCTCCAGGTATTCCTTGGCTTAAGGGTCCAGAGCTGCGACTTCTGCCGTGTGCTTGCATGGCCTTTCCTCCATGTGTTTTTGTTTTCCCCTGCCTTTCTTTTATGAAGGTACCTGCCATTGGATTTAGAGCCCATCTGAATAATCCAAGAAGGTCTCAACTCTAGATCTTTGATATCTGCAAAGACCTTTTGCCATATCAGGTCACATTCACAGGCCCTGTGGACTGAATCATGTGTGCCCCACCCCAAATTCAGTGTTGAAACCCTGACCTCCAATGTTAGGGTATTTGGAGATGGGGCCTCTGAGAGGTAATTAGGGTTAGATGAGATGAGGGAATGTTATTCCCAAGGGTTCGGTTTTCTTATAAGAAGAGAAATCACAGAGCTTGCTCCTTCCATCTCTCTTTCTCCATCATGTGAAGACACAGCAAGTAGGCAGCCATCTGCAAACCAGGAAGAGGGCTCTTGCCAGGAACTAAATCTGCTGGAATCTTCATTAAAAACTTCTAGCCTCCAGGACTGTGAAAAAAGACAGTCTGATTTTCAAGCCACCAGTCTAGGTAATTTGTTATGGCTGCCCTAGCTGATGAAGAAAGCAGGTTGCAGAGAGTTAGGATGCAGACACATATTTTGGAGGCCACTATTCAATCTACTGCAACTGGTATCACCTGAAGCTCTTTGTTTAAATTTTCACTTCTCCAGGCTGGGATTAAATAATAGTAAAACAAACTTCAGCAGACTCTTTTCCTCTGTCCCCTATAATTAAATTCTTAGAACTTGCTATTTTTAAAACTCCACATGAGATTGTAATTCATGGCTGAGCTGACACACATGATTGAATAGTCAGATTATACTCTCATAAATCAGAGATCTTTGCAACAATTTAGAGCATTTGGAGTCTCAGATGGAACAAAGACAGGAGTGGGGACTTACAGGTGGATCCTAAGGGCCTGTCCTCCTTCAACATGCTTACACTTTTTACCCAGAGTATTAATAGATGAAACTTCTATGTGGGGTTTGCAGACATCTAATTATTAAGCAGATCTATTTTGTATGTTATAGAGCACATGAGACATTATCCATGGCTTATAGATCCTAGTTTCTTTTTACTATAGATAATTTGTAGCCATGGATATTCCACTAAGGATATTTCAGATTAAATGTCTGTTTTTCCTATTAAAGGTCATTGGTCTACTTCTCTGGAGGTCTAATAGACATAAGGGTTAAACAATGTCACTTGTTTTCTTTCATTCCCCTAGGGTGCCCCTTCCTTCCTTCATCCCACCCTCTCCCATTCCCCAGGGACCAGACAGAGGTTGGCTGCTTTAATTCTTTGCTCCCAGCAACCATGGTTGAAATCTAGTGATTTAGTGGCCATTGATATCTTTCTGGAAAGGTGTTAAATACTAGCAGAAAAGATACATACAAAATGATACAACGAGAAACATTGCCTGTATCATTATTCTTTAAGGCTGTCATTCATATAACAGACATTTATTGATCACCCATTATGTGCTAGACATTGGGGAAGTTGAGGTAAAAAAGATACAGCTCCTATTATGTAGACAGACAACAGCGAAGTGAGCAAACATATAAAAATTTAGCTGTGATACAAGCTACGGGAGGCTTAAGAGGGCAATGAAAGATATCCAGTGCAGTCAAGGGAGGCTTCTCTGAGGAAGTGATGCTTGTACTGAGAACTGGAGCACAAGAATAAACCTATTCCTAAAGGGCTGAGAGAATTGCCTCCTGGGCAAGACAGGGAGAAGAATTTGTGTACTCTTTCAGCAAGAGAAAGGAGGCCAGTGTGGCTAGAACATGGTGACTCACAGGAATTGCCGATGAGATGGGGTTGGAGAAGAAAGCATCATGCAGGGACATGTTGGCCAGGGCTCCAGGTTAAGGTTTCTTTCTTCCTAGCCATGGAAAGCTGCAGAGGATTATGGGGGGTATTTAAGCAGGGGAAACGAAAGCAGTTCCTAATCCATTTCTCTTTAGTGGGTGCAAATTAACTGAGCACTTTCCCTTTGACAGAAGGCACATATTAGATGTGATTATGAAAAAAATCAAACAGTTCCTTAACTGATGTCTATGCCTGGTGCCGCAGACTTTGCTGATTGGGAAAAAACATTATTCTTTTCAAGGGGGAAGTCTAGAGCTGCTCCCTGGTGTAAGGAAGGAGCTTACATGCCATATGGTGAAAGTGGGTAGATAACAGATAAAAATGCTTGGTGTTGAGTAAGAATTATGTACAAGAACTCAGAAAATGGGAGAATATTTTAACCTGTCTCTTCTAGCTTACTACACAAGGTAATGAAATGCATACAGGGATAGAAAATATCTATTCTTTCATACGTAATGCAATACGTTGGTTAAGTTCTTTATTGTAGTCGAAGCAAAAAAAAAATGGGATTACAGTACACAAGCCAAAATAATTTACATAAAACACAATGGCAAGTGGCTGAGAAGAGGACAATTTTGGAAAATGATCTCTCCGGGAATGCTGCCAAGGTAAGTGGCAGTACATATTGATTGTATAGACCTGTCATGGATTGGTTTAACTGGTCATTCTGAAAATTGAATTGGATTTTTCTTCCTGAAATGATGTTTTTGAAGCCATGCCAAATGCAATCTCTCTTCCAACCCATTCTGGTTTGTGTCCGCTTTTCAGACTTAATAGTGCTCAGACATTTATAACGCTGGTCGCAGGAAAGTCTTTCTGCATGCCGGGAGCAAACTGATTACATTACATCATTTTACATGACAATTTCCCTCACTTTAAAAGTATTACATATGCTGCAATAAAGATATTTAATATGAAATGCAGTGTGGGAATAGGTAAAGCAGAGAGTAAAAGGAAAAGCAACACAACATGCAGCTGTATGAATAAGGTGACTGTATTCTTCATAACTGGAAAATTTTAAGAGTAGGTGATGCTATTAATGACATTTGTACAACAGGCTTAAACTGGAGGTGTCCTGGGCAAACTGGTATGGATATTCGCCTGTAATAAGCAGAGATACGAGAATCTGGGTGAAAGCAGAATGCTGGTGACAGGTATTTGTTTAAGGCACAATATTCAGAATGAGTCTTCAGAACATGACGGTGGATTGTCGGATGGAGCACACGGTAATTTGAAAGCCACTAAGAAAGGCTGGTAGCAACACCCTCCGTAATAAAAATTTACCCAGTGTATTAAAGGAGACTAAGAAAAGATCGAGTCTCACCTTCAACTCTATGCAGAAACATGTAAATATGTAAGTAAAAGATGAATGAAGCATAAATATTGTCCTGTGATATGGGAGAAATTAAATATAAATAACTGTACCAAAAGGTGAGTAACTACCATGAAATTTATAGATACAGTCTGATATGATTTGACAAGTTTTATAGGTGACATGTTATTTCAGGCAGGCCTGGAAAGGTATTGCTGAAAAACAACAGAGAATGAAAGATAGTCCAACTATAGAATTGTGTGGTGGAAGACGTATATAGTTAATAATTTGGCTCAAACCTATGCATAGATGGGAGTTTCAGGAGGTAATAAGTGTTGAAAGATAGATTGTCACCAAACCGTAGAATGGCCTCAAGATTTAAAATACGCCACCAGCTCATTGGTGAACATCTCACGACAAGTTACATCTGCTAACAATGCAAACTGAAGTTGGAGATGCGTCAGCTGAATCTAAAACTGAAGATGTTAATAATCTGGTTCAGAATGCCAAATTCCTACCCTCATAATCAGCTTATGAAATGAATTTTTTGCCAATTATCATGAGCCTATCTTAACCCATAAGTTAGATAAGGTTGCCTTTTATTGTAAAAACAAAAACAAAAAAAAGGCGGAAGATTTACACGATCTGAAGAGAAACCAGAGCACTGGTTGCCTTTTATTGTCATTTGAGATCAAAATAAGATGGACTCAAGCCTCCCATCACACTGCCTGCAGGAATGGCAGTGCTCCTCAGGACCCTGGCGTGAGGTCCTTGCTTCTGCTGGGCCTTCTGTCTCCGCAGCCCGCTGCCCTCTCAGTTCTGCACTGGCTCGGGCGGGAAACTCAGCCTCTCTCCCCTCACTTGCCCCTTAAAACAGTCTCCGCAAAGCGTCTTCGTGTGGAGTCTGTTGAAAGTAGTCACAGTTAGTGAAGTATTGGTTATCTATTGGAAGGTGTTCCCAGGCAGCAAGAATGAAGGGCTGGGAGGCAGAAGGCAGCGAGGGAGGCAAAGCCCACGTGAGGTGTGGCGGTGCTGTGAGCAGTGAGGGCTCCATGCCACCAGAGCCTCCTGTGGCGTGCAGATGCGTCCCCGAGCATCCCTCTCCGCAACGCGAAGGGAGTGTGAGCAGCTGTTCACCATCTCCTGCCCCCAGTGGCTGAAGGGTGACACAGCGGTGCACACTTCCTGCATTTCAGGCAAGGTCCTGTTAGGGGGAACAAGCATCTGTGGCACATAGTGGAAAGGTCTGGGGCAGAACCCTGGGGCTGCAAGCATCCAGGGGGACACTGGTTGGCAAATCTGGGCTTACTCAGAAGTATCCCCACAGACGTGCCTGAAGTTGGAGGTGGGCTCATGATGGCTAAAGCAACAGGCACGCATCTATGGGGCACTTGGCAAAATGGAGCTATCTTGGTTTTGAAAGCGGTTATGTTGCAGAAAAGTTGGGATATCAACTTAAAATTAAATAGTAGACGTTCATATATTTGAAAGGCGTTTGACAGTCCCAAATTTCTCATGGGACGTCTTATTTTTGTAGGTAAATTGCTTTTCCCAACCTGCGGCCTCATCCCGGAACTCCGCATCTCTGCTGGGTTCCCTCCACTGGGGCTTTCTTATGAAATCGTCTTGATAACTATCAGCCACAACAGTCCACCTTTCTACCTCTAAGTAGAAACCGCATCGCTTATTCAAAAATGCATTTAAGTTCTTGAAAACACAGTCATCTAATCATCACCCAGGAGCATCGGAGAACCGGCCCAGATTTTGGAAGGCCAGGCTTTTCTCCTCCCATTCCTTTTTCAGCCACAGCCACACGTAGGTTGAATGGAGCGGTGTAGACAATATCTTCCCTCTAATATGAATGATGCTTCTGCCTCTCCAAGCCTGACAACATCCTAATGGCACAAGGGCCAATAGGCGGCAGAGATTTTAAATCATTTCTTTCCACTGAATCGCAGAGAAGGTAAGTAGCTTCCAGCTCTCATAGGTAAGGAGTTCCAGAGCTGGGATTCAGATCCACTTACGTCTCTTTGACAAAAAAGCCCCATACGAAATGTGTAAACATTACACCATATTGCCTTCTCAAAAATAATATCATGCTACATTTAATGGTCCAATATATTAATACTTTCTCTCTTAGCTAGAATTGGTTGGAAAGCACTTAGTTGAAGATGGAGAATTATTTCTTAAATAAGCCCAGTCTAGCCAATTATCAAATTCAACACTTTGAAACTGAGGAAAATTTGTTTTTCATAGTTGATTTACCTATTGCTTTTGTATCACCTCAGTATTGAATTCAGCTGCATTTGGCTTTTTAATGAATTTGGGCAAGTGGGCTAAAGAAAAAAATCCAGTAAGTTTCCTAAACTACAAAGGGGTCAGATCAAGGGTGTGTGCATTCAAGTTAAATATGCTCAAAAATAGCAGAGGAAGGACAGGATCAATGTTATATGTGCGTCTTTCGCATAATTTGTCTGGAACTTACTGTGATAAAATTCAGACTAACATTTCTCTAGTTTTCCTTCCCCGGTTGATTTCATACATTAAATCTCATATTATGTATATGCATACACATATATTCATATAGTTATAAATAAAGTAGTTATGTATTGAGAGTTTAAATTTCTCTGGCTGCTTTCTGTTGTCAGTAAACAGTTTTCAGGACAAAAAATATGTACAAAATTTAAAACTATTTAGAAAACTTTGTTTTATTTCTGCATCACTGTATTTCAGCATATAAATTCATGGATGAGAAGCAAAATAATAATAATATACATAATATAGAATATATATTTATATATCCTATATACAGAATATATAGAATATATATGTTTATATATTCTATATATAGAATATATATGTGTGTGTATATATATATATATATATATATATATAAAAGAGTTGCACAGCCTCTTACAATGTATGTTTTAACTTTTTAAGAGGCTATGCAACTCTTTTCCAAAGTGATTATAGTATTTTACAATTTTTTATACATTTCAATTTTTTTAATCTTCACCCAAGGATATGTATAATGATTTTAGATAGGGAGGAAGAGAAGGAAGGAGGGAGGGAGGGAGAGAGAGAGAAGCGAAAGAGAAACATCTCGGTTGCCTCTCGCACGGGCCCTGACAAGGGATCAAACCTGTAACCAAGGCATGTGCCCTGATTGGGAATTGAACCCACGACTTTTTTGGTGTGTGGGGTGATGCTCCAACCACCTGAGCCACCTGGTCAGGGCATATTTTACATTCTCAAAAGCAATATATAAGGGTTACAATTTTTTCACATCCAACACTGGATATTATTTAGCCATTCTAGTGGGTATGTAGTGGTATTTTTTGAGTAATGATAATATTAAACTTCTTTTCATGTGCATATTTCCATTTGTATATCTTCTTTGGTAAAATGTTTATTATTCAGGTCTTTTAACCATTAAATTGAATTGTTTTTTATATCATTGAATTGTAAGAATTCTTCATATATTTTGAATAGCATCCTTTATCAGATAAATGGTTTGCATATATTTTCTCCTCCTCTGCGGCTTGTCTTCATTTTCTAGTTTTTTAAAAAGATTTTATTTATTTATTTTTAGAGACAGGGGAAGGGAGGGAGAAAAAGAAGGAGACAAACATCAGTCAGTCGCCTCTCCTACACTCCCTGACTGGGAACCGAACCTGCACCCAGCCATGTGCCCTCAGCAGGAATCAAACCAGAGACCTTTTACTTTGTGAGACGATGCTCAACCAACTGAGCCATGGTGGTCAGGGCTTGTCTGCATTTTCTTCATGTTAACTTTTGAAGAGCGAAGTTATCAGTTTTGATGTACCCAGTTCACGAATTTTTATTTTATTTTTCATTTTTAGGATTAGGGTGTTTAACCTCCATTGGCTACTATTACCTACATTTATCTGTACCACTGGATCTACAACACTTTAATCTTCCTTCCCTTATACAGAGGGGACATGGTATTCACATTTGCCTGGGTGGCTGTTTCCCTCTGCTCTCTGGCTGACAGGCACTCTGTGACTGACACAGTTATGTAGGTTACTGTGTAGGATTCTATCCCTGCACCCGTGATCCATCTGATTCTTTCCATTGACCCCTAGAGAGTAAACTATTTCTGTGGTTTCTGCATTCTTGGTGGAATCAGCTCATAAGTTCTGAGAGATTAAAATTGGTTAGTTTAGTTATTATGATCACATTATAGCTAGGTAAGGACATAGTTTCTTGGTCTTAGTCACCTATATTCCAAAGAATGCTACGTACTGAGATACATTGAAACGTACTTTATCAAAAGACCTGCTTACTGGTTGAATTTATTTGATGTCATGATAGATTGAAATATTGTTAATTGGAAAAATTACATCATTCAACTGCAATGGATAATAATTCAATATTTCATGATCATCATTTGAATAAAAATGGCATTTTATGACTCATTAGTGTTTCTGTTTTCAAAAATTATTTAAAACCCAACTTAGTTGACATTTTGCTTTTATTGCAGGACTAGTAGTAATGAGAATGATTAAATAATGTTCGCTCACTGATATACTTAAGAATACTAAGCTGTTTGCTTAGAATATTTGTTCTTCAAGTTTTCTAAGTCTTTAAAAATTGATAAATGTGTACTTTGCAAAAAAAAAAAAGGTAAATAGCCCCTGAGGCTCAAGGATAGCTCTACAGAGTATTATGATGCATCAAAAAAGCCTGAAAGTTAATAACTCTTATCTCCTAATGCAGAAATGAGAATGAAATATTGTTTAATGCCCTACTAATCTAGCAAGGGACCTTTCCATTCTTACAAATTTTTCTTTCCCTGTAGATAACAACCAGAAAATTACTCTAATTATACATATTTTTTTCTGTAACTACTTAGCTTTTAACATTTGCTTACAAGCATTTTAATGAGCTTTTAACTTCACATGTATTCTTTTCATCCTTCACCTTCATAAAAATGTATATATGGCAGAGTATAAAATATATAAGGGAAAAAGATGCAGATTCTGGGTTGAACAATACATAATAGAACAAAACAAAAAGTCCTGTAAAAATAATAATTTAAAGTGCTCTTTTTCTGAAATGTACAATAATAGAAATGAAAAATCATGGCTGAAGCTAATAAATATTCCCATTTATACATAGAAGAAAAATATGTTCAATCTGTTTTTCAGGTTGCTGCCTGTATTTCTAAAATGGTAATATTTATCATATATTTCCTTGCTTTAAATTGTCAGTCATAACCTATCAAATGTTAGATAAAAATCTGTTTATTTTCCACATGTTGTCTTAATTTATCCTTTTCTTATCATTTATTTTTATTGCTACATATCACCAACTGATCAGCTACTTATACTTGATTTTTTTTAATTCAACATACATTTGTTGATAACCTGTAAAGTAGAAGATTCTAGGATCTGAAGATAACTAAAGTTTATTTTAAACCTTCAAAGATTCCAAAACCCCACAGTCCAGTGAGGGTAGGTCACTCTCATCACCTTCATCCTCCTCATTGTCATGGTAACTATCCTTTCTGGTTTACTGAGGCAGATGCTGTGTGATGGGCTGTACCACATAAGAACTCAACCTTCAGTGTAACCTGTAAGGTAGATATATTTAGCTCTACTGTAAAAATGGGCAAATGGTAGTTTCGGAGTGTTAAACAATTTGATTGAATTTACACAGCTAACACATTCACTGGAATTTCAATTGATAACCGGTTTTGTAATTGCCTTTACATGACTTCTCCTGTAATAAATTTCAGTGCCCTACGGAAGTCACCACAAGGGCGTAGGGAACGGAAAAGGTGGTTGAGGGTGGTGGTGTTCCTGCCTGTGGTGGGGAAGGGGTTCGGTTTTGGTTCCTGGAGGAGGGATCATTTCAGCTGATATGGGGTGGATGCCTGTGACTTTACCAGGTGGACAGGCGTGGGGAGGAGATTATTTCAGTTATTTGCATAGTTACAGACCAGACAGCTCAGCATCGGGCAAACAGAGGAAGGGCCTTACAAAGGCACAGAGAGCATTGTACAGGCTGTGGTTTCTGCATTGTGTGTGTATGTAGGGGAGAATCTTAACCTGAAAACACAGTGTGTGATTTACCAATGTGAATTTTTTCCTGAGGTTTCAACAATCAGTTCCCTAGAAAGACATTTAAGTAGACAACCTTTTGTTTTCAAATAAATTTTGTTGGCAACATAATGAGATGTTATAATAATAACACCATATTATTCTATTAAACTCTTATGTTACAGCACAGAAATTTTTTAATAGAAATATTTATTACAATTGACATATTGAACCCAAAAGATAACACTAATCGTGGAATATTTTTTAGGGTTCTCATTTTGATTGTTGTTAGTTGTCTGTTTCTTAACTTTAGGCAATGCTATTTAACTGCGGAGGGTTTTAGTTTTCAAATGAGTTTCTATGCACGCCTCCCATGCTCTGTGCTGATAATTGTTACAGGTTTGTTTCTTAATGGTTTCAGTATTTCCTAAACAATACATTTCTAGTTTCATATGTGTTTCAAGTCTCTTCTGAATAATGGCTGAATACTTAAATCCTCTAGAGGCCTAAATCTTTTGACTTAAGCACTGTGGCCACGTTGCGTTAGATGTCCATGTATGTGCTTCCCTTTTGTTCCCTAAGGGGAGGCCACAGCTTGTTTGTATAATCAGTGTCAATGTGAAGGTAACAATTCCTTCCACATTCTGCATTGGAATGCCAAGAAGGGGATGACTGATGTGAACCAGGTCTCAACTTCATCCAGGTGAGAGAAAAAACATTTTACGCCAAGATTCCTATTTGGAAATTTAAAAATCATGATGGAGTAGAAGTGAAACTAAAATAGTTTGTTATTCATTGGTAGGCATGTCATATTTATTTTCTTTTTCCCCTTATATAGTAGCAGGCTGGCTATTTTCTAATTCAATCATTATGATAATTTAGACTTGAGTTGAAGAAAGACACACGATACATCTTGGAAAGTCACTTGTTCACACGCAGGGATTTCACCAAAAAAACTATTTAAAAAATCTTGTTTTGGTATTTAAAAGATATGTTAATTTTCTAGTAGCAAAAAAAGTGGAGTGCGCACTTGACTTCAGGGAAGCCCCTCTGATGAGCTGTTTCAGTGCAGGAGAAGACCCAGGAATTCCAAGTTTAAAGGAGGAGGCTCTACTTGGAATCATGACAAACTGGCTGAACTAGTTCATTGTAATCATTCTTAAATGTAACCTTAAAGTATTTTTAATAAAGTGATTCTGTAACTAAGTTTTACAAGCTGACCAAGTGTGTTATGGAGGCTAAGTTAGATAATTTTCCCTGTACTCTAACTACAAGCTGCTTTTCCGATTAATGTCTACAAGTTGTAGTCCCTGATTCTGTTACAAAAGTGATTTTTTTGCCATGCTACAAAAGCATTTTACATTTGCTTATGTCTGGAATTTCAGTATTTCCAACTTTATTCCTTTAAATTCTTTGAAGAGGTCATGTCTCTTGATTTTTATTTTTTTAAATTTTGTTTTAATCTTTTCTAATATAGATACAATTAATCTTTATTCCTTAAATATTAACTTAGTCTTCTGGTTGACAGTAGTAATGCATACTTAGGATGTTTTCCTATTCTTTTTTTTTAATACTTTATTTATTACGCTATTACAGTTGTCCCAATTTTTCCCCCTTTGCCCCTCTCCACTCGGTACCCTCCACTTTCTCTGGTAATGCCCCATCCTCAGTTCATGTCCATGGGTCGTACATGTAAGTTCTTTGGCTTCTCCATTTCCTATACTATTCTTAACATCCCCCCGTCTGTTTTGTACTTACCTATTGTGCTTCTTAATCCTTGCACCTTTTCCCCCATTCTCCTTCTTCCCCTTCCGAGCTGATAAACCTCCAAATAATCTCCATATCTATGACTCTGTTCTTGTTCTTATTGTTTGCTTAGTTTGATTTTTGTTTAGATTTAGTTGTTGATAGTTGTGAATTGTTGCATTTTTTATGTTCATAGTTTTGATCTTCTTTTTCTTAAATAAGTATCTTTAACATTTCATGTAGTAATGGCTTGGTGAAGATGAACTCCTTTAGCTTTATCTTGCCTGGGAAGCACTTTATCTGCCCTTCCATTCTAAATGATAGCTTTACCGGATAGAGTAATACAGTTATATGTCCTTGTTTTTCATCACTTTGAGTACTTCTTGCCAGTCCTTTCTAACCTTCAAAGTTTCTTTTGAGAAATCAGCTGACAGTCCTATGGGAACTCCTTTGTAGGTAACTCTCTGCTTTTCTCTTGTGACTTTTAAGATTTTCTCTTTCTCTTTAACCTTTGGCATTTTAATTATAATGTGTCTTGGTGTGGTCCTCTTTGGGTCCAACTTGTTTGGGACTCCCTGTGCTTCCTGGACTTATATGTCTATTTCCTTCACTAAATTAGGGAAGTTTTCCTTCATTATTTTTCAAATAAGTTTTCAATTTCTTGCTCTTCCTCTTCTCCTTCTAGAATCCCTATGACTCAGATGTTGGTACATTTGGTGATATCTCAGAGGCTTCTTATACTATCCTCATTTTTTTGAATTCTTATTTCTTCTTGCTGTTCTGGGTGAATGCTGATTTCTTCCTTATGTTCCAAATCATTGATTTGAATCCCAACTTCCTCCCCTTCCTTGTTGGTTCCTTGTAGATTTGTCTTTGTTTCCCTTAGTGTGGCCTTCATTTCTTCCTTTATGTTGTTGCCATACTCAGTGAGTTCTCTGAGCCTCCCGATCACCAGTGTTTTGAGCTCTGCATCTGATAGGTTGGTTATCTCCATTTTACTTAGTCCTTTTTCTGTGGTTTTGTTGTGTTCTTTCATTTGGGCCATATTTCTTTGTCTCTTCAATTTGGTAACCTCCCTGTGTTTGTTTCTGTATATTAGGTAGAGCTGCTCTGACTCCCTATCTTAGTACCATGGTCTATTGTAGAAAAACCACTTGTAAATTGTGTGGGGCAGAGTCTTAGGTAGTTACCAGGGTGGGGCAACCTGCTTCACTGCTTTGTGACTGTGTGTGGGGGGGTAGAGCTTAGATAGGGGGAAGTGCCACTGCCTGGCTTCAGGAGGTTTGCCTAGCACTCACCCCATTTCCAGTCATTTAATCCACTCCCCATGTGTGAGGGTCACCCTTCCAGCTGTTGCCCTGGTGGTGAGTCCCAGAGTGGGTGGGTTTGCATATGTTCTAAGACCATGTGGGCCCTTTAATCAGAGTTTTCTGAAAATCTTCTGCTCAGTTTCTTCTGCTGCCCCAACCCCCAGTGGTTTCTACAGCCAGAAGTTATGGGGATTTATCTTCTGGCACTGGAACTCTGGGCTGTTTGGTCTGGCCTGAGGCCTGTTCCCAAAGTATTCCTTCCAATTTCTATCCACCACTTGTGAATGTGGGACCACCAGTTCCATCACTGCTGCTGTCTCTTCACTCTATACAGCATCACCTCTCCTCTCTGCTCATCTCCGTGTCTCTGCCCCTCCTACTTATCTGGATGAATATGGCTTCCTTAAATCCTTGGTTGTCAGACTTCCATACAATTCGATTTTCTGACAGTTTGGGATGTTATTTGTTTTGAGGTTTAGTTGTAATTCTCTCTGTGGTTGTGCAAGGAGACGAAGCGTGTGTACCTGTGCCTCCATCTTGACTGGAAGTCCTATTTTCCTGCTCTTATGCTGTACTTCAGAAATGGAAACCTGACTATTGGAGACCCAGATGCCTGCCAGAACTAAATCACTTGTCTGGAAGGGATGAAGAGACCAGTCATTCATAAATATTCTTTTTATTCATGACATTTTTAAGGTACAAGTTTGAAAGTGGTTATTTAAAACTGGAGAGTCAATGTAGAGCAACCTATTTTCAACCTCATCTCTTGTTATTGATTGAATGTCCACTGAACCAGTGGCCTGTCATTAGTATATTTCACAGGCTATTATACGAAAATTTACCAGTCAACTCTAAATCCCTTGGTGCAGGTGATTAAAACTTCCAAAATGGCTTTTGAATTTCTAACTCCATTTTTCTATCTAGGAGGAATTTTATTTGAAATAATGTTGCAATAGGCAATGTTAATGGGTTATATTTTTATGAAATTATAATAGCAGATAATTTCAAATAAATACGAAGAGTCTTTACTTGGTATTTTGGGTAAATACCCATAGAGGAAGAATACAATAAAATGGCAATAAATGCAGGAATATTTTAATCTGGTTTTAAATTCTTGAACCTGCAAACCATAGAAATGTTTATGTCAGTAATTTTCAACTGGAGACATAAAGGATTACTAACAATCCAGAGAGTATTTAGAATTGAGCTGCTGTGTAACCTTTAAGATTTTAATACCACTTTTGTTCTGGGATTCACAGTGTTTGGGTCCACTGCTCTCCAGCTCATAATGTTTCAGTGAGAGAGTAAGGCATCTGCAGAAATGGGATGAAGAAGCAAAATACATCACCTTTAATCAACGCAAAACTCTAGGTGAGAATGTAAATGACTTGGTGGAATAAGGTAGATTTTTTTCTCTCTAGGGAAATTAAACATAGGAGTAATTGTAGTTATTTGAAAACTATGAGTATAGTCTTGGCACATTCAAATGAGAGAGAGGGAGAAGGAGAGAGAGGGGGGGAGAGAGAGAGAGAGAGAGAGAGAGGGAGAGAACACCACTGGTCCTTCAACATCCAGGTGGAATTAGGTGATTCATGAGGAGTTTATAACTCACTAGACACTTTCAATGTCCTTATTTCCAGAATTCAGTTCCTGATGCTCTTTCTTCTATCCTTGCAATACAAATATGTGTTCTTAAACAAAGATATCAAAAGAACCTCTTTTGTCTGAATTTCTGTACCTGTTCTTTATTCTTCCTCTTTAGGTTTGAGCTAAGAATGAGCCTCAGACACTGAGATTCCTTTTTAAACAGAAGCAAAGATTAGGAAAAGCTACATTTGGCAAGGGCAGATGGATGGGAGGATGTAGAGAAATATAACAGCACACAATGTCTGGTCAGTTTTGTAACAATCTCCTGAGTGACATTTTCTTCCTATTCATCAGCTGAAAGTCTACAGATGAGCTTCCAAGGAAGAATGCCCAAGGCAAGTCTTTGGAGAGGGTGTGGGAGTAGAGAGAGGTGGTTTTATGAATATGGATGTGCCAAGAGCAAAGGAGACAAGAGTAGAACCAAATAGAAAAGGAAGAAATTGTCTTCGAATAAAATGTCTTCAATCCTTGTAGTTTTTGTAGAAGAATGGTATGGAAAATGAAATCAAACCAATAGTTTCATGACTTATGACAAGAACAAGAAGATTAAACAGGGAATGAGCAGGGAAAAAGGGTAAATAGCCCCTTTGGCAAATATCCTTCTTTAGTGAAACTTAAGAGAGGCGGAGACATTTATTCATACAGACTGCAGATGTGAAAACAAAGGAAAATAACATTTTGAAGTTAAGTTATCCCTGGCCTTCCATCATAAAATAAGCTATAGATCAAAACCAAAGCTGTGTGTAGGATTACATAAACTGTGTTTGCTTGAAACAAGCATTTATGTGCCATTTCTGAATTTTGATTAAATTCATGTCAGCAGATTATGAGTAGGTAGCCTCTTGAAACTAAAGACCCTTTCTCAGTCTACAAGATTTACTACCTCTGAGGGCAACATAACAGTAGACAAGTTAGTAATGCTACTACTGATGGCAGTCTACATGCCCTGGGAAAATAAACATCAATCTGCTAAGCAGGCGGACAGCACGAGATGCCAGAAGACTGTAACAATAGTCTTAACAGTAAGAAAATACAATCCCCCCTGCTGTGTTTTATGCCTCATTTTATATGACTACTACATTACACAAATTAATATTTAATGCAGTTCAACATCACCCTTGTCAAATAGTAGCACAGGATATAACCCGTTGCAAAATCACACATTTTCTGTCCTTGACAGAGGGTAATGTCACACTTCTTGTTTTGTTTTGTTTTTCATTGCAGCTGCTTCAAGCTCTGGAGTTGTCTCCCAAACCAGGAGTCCCCTTTTGCAGCCAATATTGTTATGTAAATCAAGCTGACCTAGTCAAAGTGAAAGGAAAGCAGATTTTGTTTTCAACTGTTCTGAGAAAAAATACTGCGAATTATTTGAGGGTATTCTGCATATGGAGGGAGTGAGATAACACTGAAATGAAAACATTGACCTCTCCCTCTGTCTCTTATTCAAATTTATGTTGAGAAGTATGACTTCAAAAGATGGACTGTGTAATAACCCATAAAGACTTGCCAGGGCTTGAGAAGGTTGGCTGGTCAAGGAAAGTATTTAGTAAACTCCCTTGTCCTGAAGGGGAAGGACACCCACTGTAGACTCACGGGCAACTATGTTGTGATTCACAACAGCTGTGACTAATCCTGCTATCCTTGCAAGATGGATGGCAGCCCCAACTCTTCTTAGGCTCATAGGGGAAACGAAGACATGGAGTCATCCGTGGCTGTTGTCTTTTCTGCGAACCCAACATCCTGTCATTGGCAAATGCTGCCAATTCTAACCTTATATCCCAAATTTATTACTTAACATCCCCTGTAGCACCACTTTCCTTTCACCTGGCCTTTTGCCCTAGTTTCCCAACTCAGAGTAATTCCCAGGGTGGGTAATACCTTCCCTTGGAAGCATTTTTCAAACTTGTGGAGTCATATTCATTAACCAGATGCGCTGAAGAGGACATCAGGCCTTTAATATCTAAGGGCCAGGGATGCTACTTGCCCTTCAATGCACAGAACCGCCCTCCAGAAAATACACAAACAAACAAACAAGAACCAAACAATGATCCTTTCTCTTGTTTTACTTTTAAATGTCCTACATGTAAAGTCATTTTTGGGCCTAGAATCTAATTCCATTTAACTTATAAACACAAAGCGTTGTTTTTTTTAATGTACATGGACTTTTCCAGGTATGTATTTTCTGTGTAAATCGAAAGAAGGTTATAGTTGCTGTTGTTTGAAACTTTTTCGAATGTTCTTCATTATTTCAGAAAATGACGTCATCATTGGCTATGCTGTTCTTGGTCTTTGAGTTGCCAGTATAAAACACCTGCATTGGTAGGTCCTTTCAGCTTCTGCACTTACAGTAGGCATACAAATGGGTATTAAAATCTGACCATTAGCCATTGTTTTCTATTGCATGGTTGCAGAAAAAGACATTAAAATACATGGTTTTTAAAATAAATTATCGTCCATTTATTGCTCTTTGGTATTATAAATAGGGCTTTTGCAATTTTGAATTATTCTAAATGTTATTTTGATCAACAGCTGTATGTATAATTTAGATATATTTAGAAGAGTAAATTGCTTGATAGGGTTGAGAATCAGTCTCCTAACTGATTCACTACCATCAGCTCTTTCCACAGCAGCCAGAGTTCCCCTGTTAACCCTGGGGTAGACTCTTACCTCTCTTCACACAGCTCTCAAATGGCTTAACACATCACTTAGAATAAAATGCCAATTCCCTGATGATGTCTCTGCTTCACCTCCTACCACCCTGCCTGCTGCAACACTGCCAACTCCTTCTTTTCTAGTACATACTGATCTCCTTGCATTTATGTATCTCACACACTCAGGAAACGCCCACCTGAGATCTTTGATCCTTTTTCATGAAATGCCCTTCATGCAGATGGCTCACTGGCAGTGCTGCTCTTCACTCCGGTCTCCGCTCAGAGGTCTCCTTTTCCTGTAAAAACCATCTTAGGCGGCCTGCCTTCATTGTCTCTCCCCTCACCTTGCTTTTACTTTTATGCCTATGTTCATTAGCTCCTGATGCATTCCACATTTATATTTTTATTGTCTCTTCTCAAGAATGTAAACTCTATAAAAGCAGAGACATGGGTTGCTTTGTTCCCAGCTTGATCTTTGAGGCCTCGAATGGCGCCAGTGCCTAATTAGTCATTCAATTATATTGAATGAATGAGTGAGTGTTTCTGTTTTCGGATTTCAGATTTGACTACTGAGAGGGGCATTTAAGGGCAAGATCATGAGCAATCAGCTTTACGGCTCAATTTCCACGTTTCATTTAAGATGCCTATTTCATAGGATTCCTGCAGAGCAGTAATTTCCAGACTTCATCTTATGGCACACATAAACTAATTACTAAAATTTTGTGACACACCAAAAATATATTTTTTGCCGACCTGACACAAAACATAGATATTTAGATTCATTCACACCAATGGTTATTGTTGTGTTGGCTGTTGTCATTTTTTAATTTGATAATCTAAGAAAAAGAAGTCAGTGCCCTGACTAGTCACGTATTGCCTGTTTTAAAAATTCTTGCAGCACACTGGTTGAAAATGCTGCCATAGAGCAGCGGTCCCAAATGTTTTTGGCACCATAGACTGCTTTTGTGGAAGACAATTTTTCCACGGACCGCGGTCGGGAGCATGGTTTCGGGATGATTAAAGTACATTACATTCAAGCTCACCTCTTGCTGTGTGGCCCGGTTTCTAATAGGCCTGACTGGTACCTGTCCGTGGGCCTGGAGGTTGGGTACCTGCTGTAGAACATAAAAAAGATGATTTATGAAAGCCTTTATAAAGCACATAGAATATATAATCACCTGATTTAAAATATGTACCTAGCTATCATCTAATCATCTTTTTACCTACCTTCCCATATACCAACACATCTATATATCTATCTTTCTATTTATGTTTCTATCCATTTATCATATTTACGCATCTAACTATGCATTACTTATCCATGTATTCTCTCTCTAACACCTGTCTTTTTTATTTTAACAATTTAGAGTAGTTAGATTAGCCCCAGTGTGCTTTTGGTCCTGGAATTTTTGAGATTTGTATATCTTATGGGTATGAGCAGATTCTGAAAATTAATACCCTCAAGAAGACTGAGACTTTAATGATCTATTAGGAGTGATAGAAAACTAAATATAGAAAAACTCTCTGGGCATATATAATATTATTTTATTATTATTAATCTAGCCTGGAAAATGCTTTTGCCTAGTACCTCTATTTTACTGGATTTCATCTTCTCTCCTATGTCTGCACTTATCACTGGAATTTAATTTGTGGAAATGTATTAACCTTAATTGCCATATAGGAAAGAATTAACCCTGATGTTGTCATAGATTTATGTAGGTACCTTTATAAAATTATTCACCCAAGTATATAAGTTGAATTTCAGTAAAAATAATGATTAATTTGCATTTATAAGAAATTTAATGAAAGAATTTTGGTCCATTTAGAGACATAGAAATCAATCACACAAGTGCTTTCTTCAGTACTTTTACTCTCTCTCTTTTCCTTTCTCTGTAGTGACCGGTGGGTGTACTTATTTGTTATATGCAGGCAAACTCTTGGTTCCTGAACAACCAATATTTTACTCTTATTATTGAAGTTTGAGGGGATGTATGCTCTTTTAAAAATATACAGTAATTAAAGATTAAAAAGAAAATGCAATAAATATTTCATACATCAACTTATTTTTTTTAGAAAAGATTTCAAAATCAATTGCAGCATTGTTTGAAATAGCAAAACATTAGAAACAATTCAATTCATAAGGAGATGGGTCGAGGGGAAAATGGCATAGCTATAGACATACAGTATTTTGTAAAGTAAAACATACACGTTCACCTAGAAGAATATACATCAAATTATGGAGAGTGGTTTTGCTTTGGGATTAGAGTTATCAGATAATTTTACTCTATATATATTTCAACTACTTAGAGTTTGATCATCTTCATTGAATAATAGTAATAATAAAAAGCAATGTGGATTAAAATCCTCTGATACATCTAGATAAAATCAAGGGGGAGGGTAGAGGTGGGGGAGGGAGGCAGGACTGGCTGGGGTGGGGTGGAGGAATGGGGAGAAAATGCAGACAATTGTAACTGAATAAAAAAAGAAATAAACTTTTATTGTATTAAAATAAGAATAATAATAATAAACACTCATGTATCCTTATCCCAGTAAAAAAAAGAAAATAGATAAACTTTCTAGAAAAAAAGCCCTCATCTAGTATTAAGTTTTTTTAAATATATATTTTGGGAATCAGAAGAGCTTATATATTCCATTCGATGCTTCTGTGGAAGAATATAATTTGTAACCCACCTAAATAGCGTCCTCGGATAAGTTACTTACCCTTTATCAGCCTATTTCTTCACTTGTAAAGTGCAGATGACGAGAATAACTACCTCAAATATAGTAAACTCGAGTGGGAGAATTACTATCACACTAAATGCCATGTCAAAGGAAACTACTGGCCTGACTTTTAAATCAGAACAAGAAATCTCTTCCCGAAGAATAGGGAATATAGAAAAAAAATACTGATTATTAGTGACTGTAGCCTTTGACTCTCATCCGGAACTTCATGTTCAGTTCTTCTTTCACATATTCAAAAAGAAATTATTATTCTATAGCAGCTTCTGTTGGGCCCTTTCCCTACGCCTACTGGGAAAGGATATTTTCTAGTCAATATTTCTATTCATTGAAGAATTTGTCTAATTTTACAGCAAGAACTTCAGAAAGGTTAAATACTGTAGCTGAAGCTCATGCCACCTGGGACAAGAACTTGGTCCAAATATGTAACGGAGGGATGTGTGCCTAATGTTGAATCATAGAAAAGACAGAAACTGAGCTGAGTTTCCATGTGTATAGCCCAGGACTCCACAACTCTTGGGTTTATGTGACCTACAAAGAATAGTCACGTTACAATGAATGTTTTTATGTTCATGAAAAATGTTCAGGCTCATCTCCTCCCACCCAAATAAAAACAGGGTCTTGACTCCTATTCTCCCTAAAACTCCATAAAACTGGGGGTTTCAGCTATAACTAGAATCTTATGTTGTTATCTTATGTTCTTTATGCTGTTGACATTTCTTGAGTAAGTAATAGTTGAGACAAACTTTTCGTTGGTGGCTTTTGCTGCAGTGATGCTCTGTGAAGCTGGTAGTTCTTTCTCTTCCAGGCTCCTGCCTCTTGAGCTCCTCAAGCTGTGAAACAGTCGAATTGTCAAATGGCTCTATATTCTTTCATTTCTTTTTGTGCCAGAACAAATCTCAGTAGAACGATCTCTTTCCCCAGATATGAGACTGAAGTTGTTCAAAGACTCCCAAAGCTTTGTGAAATGTTTGGCTCCTTCCACGTCCCAAAGCTGCTCATTTTGTTTTGGTTCTTAGTGCCTCTCCAAATGATTCAAATCTGCTTTCTGTCTGGGGGATAGAGACCATATTGCCTTTTTCTGCATTGACTTCCAGATTCTTCAGAAAAACTTGGTTCTTCTTTAGAGTTTTTTCACAAGAACTTTTTCTGTTAAAAGGTATGGACATTGACCCAAAAATTCAGTAGATAAAATCAGATGCTTTGGGCTAGACTGTAAGATTCTGAGGACCTTTTATATATTTCGTCTAATTTCACAACTGACCTGTGAGATAGTGTGCAGTCCTGGCTGTTTTTCTGTTGCCTAATCCTCAGCCCCTTCTCAATCATTGCACATGCTTATCTTTATTGCAGGGGCCAGCAGGCATAGAAATACATTCCCCAGACTCTAAGGTTCTTGCTGTCAGGTTTTGAGTGTGATGCGGGTTTTGCCATTGAGATTTACTTATGCAAGATTTGGAAGGAGAAAGGATGCAGAAGGGATTTTTCTACCTTCAGTGTAGACTTCCACAGACTTAGATTTTGTGGTAGCTAAACTCAGTGTCACACCGCCTGGTGCCCAGATTTGGGGCGGGGGACTGTCAATGGGAAGTCAGCATCTGTGTCAGGAGGCTTTCTCACCTCTGGGTAGGAGCAGCAGCTTTATGATCTCTTGCACGTGAGGTAGCAAGACTTGCAATCTAAAAGCAGCCCTATTGTCCATGTTAACGATGTTATATAGGCGGATTCGTGTGACATTTGTCCGTCTGTGACTGACTTATTTCAGGGAGCATAAAGTCTTCTAGATGCATTTATGTTGTTGCAATAGTAAGATTCCCTTCCATTTTGAGGCTGAATTATATGCTATTGTGTGTGGTGCCAGTGGACACTGTTATTTTCATGTTTTAGTGCTTGTGAATAATGCTGCAATGAACATGGGAGATGTATGTATCTTTGAGATCCTGAATTCAATTATTTTGGATAGAGACACAAATATGGAATTGTTTGATCGTATGGGAATTCTACTTTTAATGTTTTTGAGGGACTTCCATACTGTTTTCCATAGTGGCTGCAACATTTTACATTCCCACCAACAGTGTACAAGAGAATAATTTCTCCACATCCTTAACAATACTTATCTTTCTCTTTTTTTGGAAGTAGCCATCGTAACAGGTGTGAGGTGATGTTCATTGTGGTTTTGATTTGCATTTCCCTGATGATTATTGATGTTCAGCATGTCTTTATACATTTGTTGGCAATTTGTGTGTTTTTTTTTAGAAATTCTATTCAATTACTTTGCCTATTTTAATAGATTATTTATTTATTTGTTTGTTTTAATTGTGAGAGTTCCTTGTGTATTTTGGAAAAGAATCCCTTTCCAATCCCTAATTTTTTGCAAGTATTTTTCACATTCCTTCGGTTGTCTTTTCACTCTGTTAACTGCTTCCTTTACTTTCACTTTGTGAATATAGTTTATTTTTGATTATTCTATCTCATTCGTTTACAAAGAAATTATTTTTTATTCTTTAATGATAATGGATACTGGCTATTCAATAAGATAAAATTAGTTACTGACATTTTATCTGTCAGTAGATAGCATTATCCTAATGATTTACATCCATTATCATTATTTTTAACACAATTGTGCTACTTTTCTGTTGAGATGGGTCAGATTTCCCTATTTCTTTTTTAATGTTGAATAAGCTTAGCTTGTACCCTGAACATTATAACTGTTATATCATGGAGGCTCTTGATTCTATTATAGTCATCCAAAGAGTGTTAATTTTTTTAGCAGACAATTAATTTGGATAATCAATCTCTGTGTGGCATTTCAAATCTCAGCTCTGTTATTTTATCCAAAACTGGACTGTTTTTGACCTGCCATTGAGTGCATAGTTCAAGAGTAATGAGAAACTCTTACACAGAATTTGCGACCCCACATCTCTGTCTTCCTTTCTTCCAAGATCCCCTATCACCTTCTAGAATTCAGTCCCTTGCTTATTCAGGGTAGAAAGATGAGGATTCTCTGGGAATTTTAGCCACCATGCACAGTGTCAACTGCAATACAGTGTCAACTCAGTGCAGGCTTTCTCATTCTGTTTGCTTCTTCTATAGTTGACTCCCCAACAGATTCTGCCTGTTTGTGTTCACTATCCACGGTCTTTACATACTTGCTTATTATATTTTGTCAGAAGTTTATAGTTTTTATCTTTGAGGAGACTGGTCTGGTAGATTGGTCAGGCATTTCAGATATGAAACTTCTTTTATTATTCTCAAACAACAGCAGATTATTTATTGCTCACATAAATTCCTCACATGTGACTCCTAATAAACACTGATCCATGTGGTTATTCAATGTCTCAGCTCCTTCTATCTTGTGATTCTGTTCTCCTCGTGAGCAATAGATGGAGAAAGAGCGCCATACACGTGAAGTGCGCATGGTCAGGCACAGGTGTAGCTCACATCGTTTCCACTCTCATTCTGTTGAATAGAAGTCAGTCACAGGGCCACATCTCATTTCAGTGGAACTTAGAGAACGTAGTCTAGCTCTGGCTCAGGAAAAAGAGAAAATGTTTTATAGTCAGCCAGCAGCTTCTGACACATAGGGTTTTAATCATTAATGTTTTTAGTAGAATTACTACAAATTGCATATTCTGAGCAAATTTTAATATGCTCATAATGTCTTTCTCAATATCCATTAAGAATTCTCTGAACTGCAAATAATATCTGCTCATTATCTTTATCTCATAACATTGTCTGAAATATACTTTTATGGAAATATTATTCATGTTGGGATACGATTGTCATACCATCTATGAATTCATTTAAAAACATTATGGGATACCTCCTATATCTAAGATTTATGAGAAATAGTCATTATTGCAGAAGAGCACTTTATGGTCATTAACGCAGGAAAAGAAGAATAACAAAATCAATTCTGCCAAATTACTATCATAGGGCAATCTACTTTGTATATTTCATACTTCCATATGTGAGGTCATAACTCATTTCTGACAAGAAAGAATATCTTTATTCACTTCCTTTTATTAATATGAAAAACATTATTGTGGCAGATAAGATGAACTAGCAAGAAAGAGGTCACTAAATTACTATGAGTCAAAAAAGCAAATCCCATATTGGAGTATGATGCTAGAGATAAAAGAATGAGAAAACTCTCATTACATCTATCTTTTAAAAATGAAGAAACAGAACTCTCTAGTTCAGCAACTTTATTTCTGAGACAGATTCAGTCTTCTTTTCAAAGGTAATAGAACACAGTAAATTGTTTCCTGTAATAATCTCCTGCTCTCATCTTCTAAAATTGGTATGTTTTTATTTCTATTCGAAGAAATGAAAAACTAGTGTTGCTTTGGGATCTTTTAGACCTTCAGCACCCTGAGCTGTGCTAGCAGGTGAACCAAGGTCAATGAGACTGTCATTTTCTCTGTAAAGAAAGGAAGAAACTACGCTTGCCTATGTCACGGTTTTCCTTTCTCTGTAGTAGTTTGCTAACTGCTGTGAACATAGCGGCTGGGAAAACTAGGGAGTGATAATTGTTGTACATCTCCTCCTTTCATTTTGTCTTTGTTCTGAGACTATATTTCTTCTCACAATTTATTAAAAGGAAAATTGGCTTTCACAAAGCTGAGAAAGAAAACATACAGGTCTACATGGATTTTATTTGTTATTTTGAGAAACAAAATGGGAACTGCTGGAAATTTCTAAGACATGTGAAACCTGTCACTGCATAATATCAATAACTATGCAATAAAGTGATCGTATTTTCAATCAGTTTAGAATGTGGGATAAATATCTAGGTGAAAGATATCAAGAAGAGAGATGATGATAATAAGCTCTTCTTATCACCCTTTCTCATAACCCAGAACAGTTGTGACTTGAAATATGGATCTAAATACTCCCCTAGCCTGTGGGGTTCCATGCTTGCTGGGGCAGGGGTCACATTTCCCCAGGCTTTCAGGATCCAAGCTCTATGCACACGGACACATCGTAATTTGCTTCACCGTGTGGTGACTCAGAGCAAGCCCACTTCCGGTAGGCTTTTATAAGGAAAGCAAGAGTCAAGTTCAGAGAGTACAGGCATCTGGCCCACTGTTCTCTCATGATCCACAGACATAGGATGCCAAGAACTTTAACATCTTCAAGTGATTAATTTGAATCTGTTGTTTCAAATTCACTCTTACTGCATCTTTCCTCACACACTCAGTGAAACCCAAGACAAACAGCTATCATTTTCTCTACACCTCCATACAAGGGTACTTGGGCACTGCTTCTCCCAAGCGAAGTCAAGAATAGAATTTTCCTGGAGTATCCAGTTGATTGCTCAGAACTATGAAGATCAGGCATGGGACCAAAATGCAAAATGTTCATTTCTAAAAGAAAAGAGAGAAGCCACTGTGAAACTAATTATTCAGATCTTTGATTGCATAATTAAGGTGCTTTATGAGTAGCCACGTGGCGCATGGTAGTAAGAAATTTATTGTAATTCATAGAGAAGCATATGGGGATATTTCTATTTCTTCACTTTCAATAGGGGCAAATATCTGCCAGATAGGAGAAAATACTGTCATTGTTTCCCACCTAATTATCCACTTTACTTGCAATTATTTAATATGACTTTTATATTTGTTGGTTATATGTGAAATATGTGTATTTTTTGAAAAGTACACATTTATTGTAATTAAATATATTCTTATAACATATATTGAGGTCAGACTCTGGAGTAGTACTAGAGTCTTATGCATAATACATATTTCTCTAGGTTCTTTCCTTTTCATCCTAGGACATAGACAAAAATATCTGAAGACTCTTGGCAATTGTGATGACTCCGATATACTCACATTATTCAATGAATAATATTGAATCAACCAGAGAAGACATTTATTGGAACTTAGATTCCACTTTTCATTTTATTCTCTTGTGACATGTTTAGTTCTTAAATAATTTTTTTAAATAAAAGACTTCTTTTCATTAAATTTAATGTGTGTTGTGCTAAAAAAGAGGAGAGTAGAATCATTTTTCTTTCAATTTTTATATTTGAAATTCTAAGATTCTTTTGTGCACAGAGGGTGCAAGGGCCAGATAGAAGAGGTCTGGCTCTAGATCGGTTACTTTTTTACCAAAAGCATGCTCTCTGAAGTGGCCAGCGTATTTTGAAGATAGAGCCCACAGTACTCCCATCTTTATTGACTGAGTCTAATGAGTGGAGAGAATTGAGGAGGAGCCTTTAGGTTCTAGCTGGAAAAATGTGTTAAATGACATACATATTTACTAAAAAAAAGGTGAAACTGAGAGAGCGCATTAGGCTGCTATGAACTGAATATGTGTACCTGCCCCCCCACCCCCCAATTAATAGGTATGTCTTAATCATCAATCATCGGTGTGATCTGTAAGAGGTCATTAGTTTGTGAGGGTGGAATCATTCATGGGATTAGTGCCACTATGAGAAGAAGCATGAAAGAGCTTCCTCTCTTCCTGTTCTCCACCACATGAGGCTACAGAGTCAGCTGTATGCTACCAGGAAGTAGGCTCTTGCCTAACTTCGGATATACTGATGACCTGATCTTCAACTTTTCAGCCTCTATAACTGTGAGAAACTAGTATTCATTGTTCAAGCCTCCCTCCTACCCCCAAAATTCATGGGCATCAGGATGGAAAGTCTTTCTTTAGCTAAAAAGTTTTTTAAGATGTCAGACATCATAATAGTTAAAAAGTAAACATATACATAATACAGAGTAGACAAACCAATGAGGCAGAGATGCATATACTTTTTGCAGGAGGCCCCGAAAAATCATAATGCGTTAGGTGGAGCTGTATAATTCACATACAGAGAAGTGCAGCAAATATTTGGGAAGAAGAATACAATCTATTACTAGAGTTACAGACAATTCACAAAGGCATAAATAAGCATGACCAGCAAGATACACACATTTAGCCAAAGGACTAAGAAATGTAAATTAGTAACATAATGATAATTCCTGGTGTCTTTGGAAAAATAAATTATTTTGACTTTGATACAAAGATATCTGATCAGATCACTGGGGAGAAGTAGGGAGGGGCCATCGGAGGAGGTTGCAAAAGGCAATGGTGAACAGCCTAGGACAGGATTGGCTGAGAAGCTGAATTCCTCCAGAGCAAATGGAATTATGGGTGAGAATATTTGAAATAAAAGAAGTGCTCTCAGGGCTTAGGGGCGAGGAGGGGGGTGGGGTGAGGAGGGTGAAGTGGTTGGGGGAGTCTTTGGCTCTCTCCAGCTCTCCCTGGCTCTCCTTCCTTGAGGATACCTGGAAGAGCATGCTGCAGGTGCCTGTGTGGGGTGGCGGGTTTATTCTTCTTTAGGCGTTCCAGAGGGGACAACTTCTGAGACAGAAGCGTGCAGTTTTTCCAAAATGGTGTACTTTTTGTATCTCATGCTGTTTTAGTTTGTAAACTAACCCTATAGATAAAACTAATAGGGAGAATGATAGGAGAACTCAGGTGTGAAGAGTGTAGCCTTGATTGATGATAGCCTGAAGTGATTAAAGCTGTAAATGAAGAGTTAAAGAGTTTCACCTTAATTGATAGGCTGCAGTGACTAATGCATGTGGAAAGCTGTTATTTCAATACTGTGAAGCTTTGAATTGAAGACTCCTCTCCTTTATCACCAAACCTTTGTCTCTGGAATTTTGCCTAGTGGGTGGTGGCAGTCAGCAGGACCCCAATTGCTCTTCAGTAATAACTGCTCTGATGATGATTTGACCATAAATATCAGGGCCTTTACTCTCAGCATTCCATCTTGATCAGAAGTTAAGAATATGATAAAATAAATGCCAAAACATTACCGTAATTACATTCCTCACAGAGTCAGTTGGAGTCTCAGTCCATTTTGTGGAGTAGCCCACTCGAACACCTCGAGGCACGCATTGTATTACCTGTGATTAGGTCTGGTTGAGAATGGACGGCTTCTTCTTTGAACCAGTTTGCATTTTTCTAATCATCTTTAAGTAATAGATGCTGTGTGCCATTTAAGAATATATTTTAAAAATGGAACAACGTAAACTCATAATTCTTAGTAGACATTGCCTACACAGGACCATGCACTGTGTCTCTGTGGACAAATCTAAAGGAAGACAAGGTAAAACAGTTATCAAAGCTGGCTGCTCTGGGTCACCTCTTCTGTGCCTTTGTCCAGTGAAACACTCTTAGATATTTCAGACACACACACTCTGCACCACTCACTTGCTCTCCGTCAGAGCCTCTGTCTCCTGTAATTTTAAACTCTAAAAATACTCAGTGGTGAAATATTGATTTCCTCTCTAGTTTCTGCTCAGACTTTAGTTGGATGCCTGGTAAGGATTCCACTCTGAAAAGATCAGTACTTGACCCTGTGCTTTGTTCTTTAGAGAAGAAACACATTGTAGCTTTATACTTTCACCTCAGGTAGTCTCTGTCTTTTCCTTGACATTTGTGTTGTACTATATCCAAAGGAGGATCACTCTTTTATTTTAAAAACAGCCGATGATAAATATCCAAGGTGTTTACAGGCAAACACATATTAATAGGACAGCAACTGTATTTATTTGTATATTTGTAAGGAAACTGCCTGGATTAAACTAAACAATGTTTATAATTCTGTAACATTTCATCTGAATATTAGTTATAACAAGAAACTAAATTATTCTGTCCCTGAGAGCAGGAAGATTTATTTACTCATGTTTTGATTTGTATATAGTACATAATATATTTAGTATCTGTAGTATATTTAATATAGAGTTGGTGCATCATAGAAGACAAATAAAAGATCTAATAGCAAACACAAATGCGTGAGAATTTGATATATAATCCACTCACTTATAATTTTTCTCAAAATATTTAATTATAAAATTATTAATTAGTTATGATTAATTAATTAAAAGTGGGAAACTATAAGACACAGTCAATTCCTTCAAACCATGGAAAGAAATAGTCAGTGCACAAATAACATTGGGACACTTTGGTTAAGCCAAATCCAATGCCGGTAAGGCCAAGACACATCCATTGCGGTCCTGATCTCATCAGACCTTGGGTAACACAATGTCCGATAAACTAGGTTCCTAATAGGTTAACGCTTTAAAAGTGTTTATAGAATAACTATGTTCTGACAAATTTGACTACAGATAAGAGTGTATGAAGTAAACTCTCATTTTATTTGGAAACCTTCAAAGATAGCATGCAAACTTTTTTCAAAAGTAACAAAAGGGTAAAAGTATCAGTTTCAGGGCATGAGGAGGTTCCATATCAACCACGTGACATCAGCTTCAGTGAGTGTCCCACGGGAACTTTTCTTCGATCTCATCGCATTTGTAGCTCTTTGCAATTGTATCTTGGCCGTCAATCAGTATAAAAATGAGCACAGCCAATTTCTTTCCGCCCCTGACAAATGGAAGATTCTTCTGGATCATGATATTTTTTCTGATGCCTGAATATTGCCTGATTTCACATTTGTCACTAAAATTTCCATGATGTCTTATTTGATCTGGCATTTTAAGATATATATTAGAGATGAATTAAACTTTACTTGATATGCATTAGTTGATTACTATGTTTTATGGGGATTTAGGGAAAATTAGGAAAACTTGGTCTCTAAATATGTATTTCATTCATAAAATTTATTTAAAATGAAGTTTTACCTCATGTGACTATAGCAAATGCCCTATTTCATAAATTATTAAATTTGAAATTACATTGAGTCTATATATCTTATTTAAGCAAAACTCCAAACAATGGATGGAAACTTAGAAGTTTCTAGACTTTGTAATATACATCACAATGATGAATAAATTTTTAAAGTGGTGTGAGTTAGTTTAATTTAGGTGAACTTTCAAAGAAATAGAAGTATTTGCATATCAGTGAAATTGGATATAAAATGCAAGAAAGGGGAAACATCCTAAACAGTATGATGTTTAATTTTTAATTACTAAGTGATGGGAAATGTGGGGAAATAGCGCATTAGCTGAAGAGTAAGATTACTCGAAGAGTTTTTGTTATTTGAAATGTTAAAACCACATTTTCCAAGGTACATTCTTAAGGATTTTTGGACTTTTACACAAGTTTTTTGGAAATAGACTATTACGAAAATCTCCTTTTTAAAATGTAGTGATATAAAATGTTATTTCCATTTGTGGAAAAAATGCCCTTGCTGTATTTGTAGATACTTTATACATTTCAATATAAATTATTTAGCAAAATGGCTAAGCCTAAATGTCTTCTACTGAACATCCTCCTCATACATGTTTTAAAATTTGTAGATTTTAAATAATAATCCAAGAACTGTCATGGCTGCTATGGCAATTCATGTGCTTTGTGGAGGGGCAGGGATGCCCGTGGTCAGAATCAGAAGTTCCACTTTATTGCTATATACTGCGAGACAAAGCAAAACAAAACATTCTCATGAATCAGGTTTGAATTTTGTCAAGTCATTTTTTCTGGATGTATTGTGATGGTGTTATTTTCATCTTTCCCCCCCAGTAATATAGTGAATCATTTTGGTGGATTTTCAAATATTAAACCAAGTGGTTTTAAAAAGAAACTCTACTGAGTCTTGCAGCATCAATGTTGTCTATTCTGATGGATTCAGTTTAGTATAATGTTGGACAGGACTTTTGCTTCTATAATCATGGGAAAATCTAGCATGTAATTGTTCTTTATTATGAAGGCCATGCCATGTTTTGTTCTTAGGGGTAATTTGATTTTATAAATCGTATGATTTCTCTTTGGGAGGAAATTTTCATGGAAACATTTTTTATTATAAGTGCATTTAAAATATATAGCTACTCCTATTTTATGTTTATTATTGTGGAATGTGTTGTATATTCATCATAACTAAAGTTCAAATTTCTAATTCCCATTTTGATTATTTAGAAATATATTGTTTAATTTCCAAATATTAAAAAAATAAATTATCATTTTATTACTGAATCTTTCCAGGTATTTTTGTGTTTGTTCTGTTAGCCTAAGAGACATATGATAAAATTTCTAAATAAATATGTAGATGTATCCATTAATACTGTTTTTATTCACTTTCTCCTTCATTTATTTTTAGCTTGTGTAACTAAATTTATACTGATTCACAGGACTAATTAAATGCTAATTAATGTTTGTTGAATCTTCAAAAATATTTGAGATGTTTGCCAAGTGTGTAATTTTTCCATGCAATTTGAAATATGAGTACAATTTTGCAGATTTGGAGAGTAATATATTTATATAGTAACATTAATTTTTTTGTAATTTTTAGTATATCATATGCACTAAAGCTTTGTAAAATAGGTAAACCCTTCTTTCAAAAATCAATAATCTAGTTACTTGTGGCAGGTACTTGCTCAGACTTACATGTAGATAAAATTCTATCACTTCCCCTTCTTTACAGGTAATATTTCAATGACAGAAGGTGTACCACAAGTGACCTCCTGTTTATATGAAGGAAATCAAAGCTTTTAGATTTCTCATGCTAGTGGAGGAAAATTTGATGAAACTAAACATGCTGAAAATTTAGCCTTGACATCTGGGAAAGATAAATGAAACCCAATTTTGCTGCTTGAGTCATTATTTAAGCTCCTGCTTGGGGTTAAGGTAGGCCTGGAAAGCATCAGTTCCATAGATCACCTGCGTCGCTTTTGGGTGCCTCTATGCATATTGGGAAAATTGGCTCAGCAGGTATGATTTAGAGGGAATGATATTTCTTATATATAGCATCCACGTCACTAAATTATACCCAGAAATTTAAAAAACAATGGATTTAGAAAAAATTAAGTCTATAAATAATTTTTAGAAATACTAAGAGTTAGTAAACAGTTCAGTTTCACTGAATATGTTACAAATTGAAAGCCAGAAGTATAACTTCTTGAGTTACTTCTGAGATACCCAACTTTTAAAAATTGTCAAAGAGCCAAGAGCTAGAGTGGGAATCCTATGATGAAGCATATGCCAAAAGAATAAGAAAGGTACGCAATTTTTCCCTCCGCATTGGATATCATAAAAGTTAGTGTCTTGGTTTCCTATGTAAATCTTTACAACTCATTTTTAATGCCTAAATTCTAAGTGAATGACTCAACTTATGTTTAATCATTGAATTAAGCATGATAATTGATAGGCATTTTCTTTCAACATACTAATAATAATCTATGTTAATTAAACACATATCAACCATGCATATAAACATGTATACAATGTTTGTATACATATATACATGTATATATGTATACAATATAAACATGTATCAACCATGCACAAGGCACTGTGGGAAATGAACAGATACAAAATGCACAGGATCTGCTTTTAAGGAATCATAATGTAGCAGAGACAGAAAGCAGCCACTCGGGAAAATACGGACCACATTCCAAGTACAGATGGTCCCCCTCTGATAATGGTTCCACTCACGATTCTTCTACTTTACAGTGGTGTAAAGCGATATTCATTCTGTCAAAACCATACTTCAACGTTTGAACTTTGATCTTTTCCTGGACAAGCAACACGAAGCACCGTAGTCTCTCAAGGTGCTGGAGAGAAGCAGAGAGCGCAGCTCCAGTCAGCCAGCCCACCATTATGAGGGTAAACAGCTGATTTACCCATTAAAAAAAACCCCTTTTTTGCCAGCTTTTTTTGGGGGGGGTATTGTGTTTTGTTTTTTTTGCATTCTATCATATCTCCAAAATGCCCATCTGTGTCTCCTGTTTCTGCTGGGAAGAGGAAGGCAATTACTCCTGAGATAAAATTCAAGATAACTGCCCAACTGGAGGTTAATGTAAGTATTACGAGCACATTTAAGGCAGACTAGGCTAAGCTATGATGTTTAGGAGGTTAGGTGCGTTAAATGCATGTTCAAGTTACTATATATTCTATTTTTGGTGGGTTTATCAGGATGTAAACACATCTTACATCAAAGGGCATTTGCAGTAAACTATGGACCTTCATTAAGTAATCAAATCACGCTAAGACACTCAGAAAACAGAAAACAGTATTTCCAGCTCTGTTAGCCAGGGTTCTTTTCTGTTGTTTGTTTGTTTGATGATTTTTTTAATGGAGGTCATGAAGGTAGTTACATTTGAACTGTCTCTTGCAGAAGTAAGGTAGGAATAGATGTGAATTCCTGGGAAACTCTTCCGCAGAGGTGCACGAGGGACCATGTACACAGGAAAACACAAGCAGGCCAACTGGGGGGGCTGCAGATGAGAATTCAGGCGGTTATGAGCAAACCGTTAAGGGAGGTAGGGACCTTGTTTACAATGAGCATTGAACCCTGTGCCAACAATGCAAATCCAGAAGTAACACTAGTTCTCCATTTCTCTGAATAGAAACAAAAACACACCAGTTTTGGAAGATGAGAGCAAGAGAGCGTTATAGGAAATAATCTACAGTGTCTGGTACTGTATGAGTCTCCTCTAATCTACAGGGCAGGCATATGATTGAAACGGTGCTGAGAGTTCTAGGAACATTGCAGAGGGGAGCAGGGAGGCAAGAAGGTCATAAAGATACTGTTAGGGGCCTAATCACCACATCTTAAGCTAAGGGAAATGGGGGTAAGTAATTTTTAGTCAGATCTTTTTGTATAAAAATTGTAGGTCTTAGGAATAATACAAAGAAAAGTAATGACTCCATGAATAAAAATACATAAGCCTGAAGAGAGAACCTGGAAAGGGCAGTACAAATGGAAATGCCCATCATGTTTTTCATACAGGATGAAATTTTGGAGCTAAGTCTTAGATGCTGAAGGAAAATGTTTGTAGTTATTAGTATAGCTATGAAGGTTGACGTGGGGAGGGGCAGGCTTCTTATTGAGTTTGCAGAGGGTGAGAAGAGTCCTATAGTAAAGGCTGGATGCTTACTACATACCCCCCGTCAATTCTATAAAGAATCTACTGAAGGACAAGGGAACGAGTTTTCATATGGTTAAAAGGAGTAAGGGAGATGGAGTGTAGTGGAATTAAATAAAAATTTAAAAGGAAAAGTTGGTAGTTATTTGAGGTACAACAGAGAGACAGACAAAAGCGAAGACAGTCAAGAATTCTAATGCATAGTTATGAGGCAACTGGGGGACTGTCAGAGTGCAGTTTCAGAAAGTGGAGAACTAAGGGGAGGGCATGTATAATTAAGGCATGACAAGTTATCGGTTTGGCTTTTCTCCAGTCAGCCATTCCCAAATATTTGTGAAGCACCTCCAAGGAGGTTTAGGTATGGGGGGTTTGGCAGCGAGCAAAAATGCCTTCTCTCATGGTTCTTACATTCTAATGGGAACACTGTCTGTACACAAATATATATTAAATGGTTATGAATAGGGAATAAAAAGAGGAAAGGATGGGGATAGCTATGGGATTTATCGTCTCCAACTTAAAAGGTGATGCTTCTCTTTCCACCGTGATCAGCACTCCATCTTGGAGTCAGACTCACGTACGACCACACGCAGGCTGATTTCTTCAATTAAAAAATTGCAGAATGCCAGTGGACTGTGGAAAGGGTCACTCCCTAGGCTTGCCCTTCTGATGGAGCACACCCCTTAGAGTATATAGGACTCTATTCATGTGGTTAATCCATGAGAAGAAGAGCCCTTTCTGTGAAAATTTAACAGCTTTTTAGATGCTGTGGGAAGCAAAATAAAACTGACCGTATTGGCAGTCCCCAATCACTCTTTTCCCAGTGAGGGTCTTAAACAGATCTGGAAGAAGACTGAGTAATTTTATTTCAAAGAATCAGTTGCCTTAAACATTTTAAGGGCTGCGTTAACACAACATGCACTTGCCTCTTCCTGACAGAGCTTGGACATACTTTCAACTATATTCAATGAAGTTAACAAATACTAAAATGTTAAAAGAAGTATAGCCTTCAGCATGTGCAAATGAGAAATTCATAAGGAAGTTTTGATTTCATTCAATACTTTTACAAGGTCAGGTTGTTTAATTGGGTAAGTAAAACCACACTTCAAGCCGGCAGAAATCAAAGCTGAGCACTGGGGAAAAGGCCTTTTCACTACCTTGATTAGCCTTGCACTATTTTCTTCAAATGAAAATATCTATAAGTACAGAAGGTAATTAAAATTGTCTATATACTGTTCAGTGGGCAACATGTAATGATATCCTGCCTTTATTTAAAACCACCTTTGGTATTAAATGTTGCCCTGCTTAAAAAGTTATATAACAGAATGACTTTTATTACAGATGGTAATTTGTCAAATATGTAGCCAATGGAGTGGATGTCAAACTTTCATCCACAAGCTTTATTTACTTTCATTTTGCTCACTATTTACCAGGGTTTGTTACAGCAATAGTCCCTATCTCAGCTGACATTCTGCCTGTTTATATTTTTTAAAGTGGTTTTGTTTTTGATTCTCAAAGAGCACTGAAGCTAATTACCGCTGCTCACTCTTCGATTTCAACCCTCAGTGCTCTCAGTTTTCTCTGGGTTTTGCTTTCACTCACAGTCACAGTATTTTTTTTTTTCCATTTTGTGTCTGATCCTCTTTCATGTACAGCCAGGAGAGGAGCATCGTACGCCACAGAGAATGAAAAGGCTTTTTAGAACTAATTTTCATTTTCTGTGCAATGCCCATGGCATTCTCAGAGAGTGTGATGTGCTACTACCAGGTTTTGATTATGCAATTGAAATGCAAGAAGTTTAAAAGCTCAGCTTTATTGGCCTTATCAGCAGTTTGCACTCTTCCAAAAGCTCTTTTTATAACAAATACATGATCAATTTTGGTAAAAAATTACTACATGCTTTAGGAAAAGAATGTAATAAATAGATGATGCTTAGAGAGAAATCGACATTTTAAAATGTTATACTATATTTCATACCAATTTTATTAAGTCTTTTTTTATTATTAAAACTGCCTAATTTGAATATAATTGAAATTCGGGAGAAGTGCCCAAATGTGCCTTTTTTTCTCAATTTGCTGCCAAAGACCTGAGAAAAGGAGATCTTTATGAAAATATCCTGTGTAGAAGGAAACACCGTGAAAAACTGGCTGTTTGTGTTTTTCTGCCTTGCAAGCCTTCCCCTTTGAGCAAGCCACTCTGAACTGGAGTGGGCCATGGATAACTGAAGAGCAAAGCAGTCAGGCCAGCCTCAGGACGGACCTAAAAATCTGTGTGTGTGCACATGCGTACGCATGTGTACATAATTCTAGACTGGTCAAGGAAAGACCTCAATAACAGCAGAATCAGAGAAACTGCTGTTGGGCTTCATGAATCTTGTACTTTCCATCCATGAGAGTCTAGAACGACAAAATGACTTATACAGTAGGAAATGTGAGTTGGTATATTTTCTCTTCCTCCACTTCTTCAGGTATTGCTTGGAGCTTGTGGAAGCGAATGTAGGGGGAAAAGACTGGACTATACAAAAATAATAAATAATATTTTTTTAATTTTTGAGACTCTGATATTCCCATTAAAATGATGTTGTGGCCATTTCAGAAAGAGGAGAGTAAATGCTGAATTAGAGGATTACTCTCTAGCTTATTTTCACATAAGGCAGCATGCCCAACCTTAGATCTTAAAAGAACGTATGTGACATTAGTATTGGATAGATTAAGCACCCTTGGAATCGACAGTGACCGAGTTATCCTGCCGTGAAGCATGAATATATGCGCACATGCTGTATGAGTGTAACAATGTTGACCTCACTACACTATATTCTACTCATGAAAACAACATCTGTATGTGGTGAAGTATTTGCACCAAGGAAACCTGGGGAAGAAAATGAACGGCAGATTCCCTACAGAATCAGAGATCAAAAGATCTGTTCCATTAAACTTTAAACCAGAGAAATTCATCTGTCTGCCCCAGTACCTGGTGTCAATCAATGACTCAGCTTTAGCTGGATTACGGTTAAGCCTGAATGGTCGTGCCAGAGAAAATTTCAGACAGCCAGTCTCTGAAGGGACTGCTTTTCTAAGACTCACCATGAAAGAGAAATAGGCTTAGGTTTTTGCTGCATAGTAAAGAAATCTTATTCACCTTTCAAGATATAGCAAGAGAACTGGATACTGTATTTGTCATACTCACATACACATGAAATAGGATAATCATTAGGTACGTGACACAAATGGATAGATATTTTGTTTTCTATTTCTTTCCATGGGTTTGGGCCCTTTCCCCTCTTCTTCATCTGCTTAGTATAATTGAAACCCAGATTCCCATAGGCTATACAGCTAAACAAACTGGTGAGGCCTTAACATCTCATTGTATACTATAACATTTGTATAACATTGTATACTATAACCCGTTGACCCGAGCTGTGGATCACAGGTTAGGACAGGCAAAGAGGTGAAGGATAAAGAGAGACCGTGTTGGGATCCAAGTGCCATCTGTGTATCTCCATGGTGGCTGTCATCGTGACACCTGGATGTGACAGGGAACTATGCCTGCACGAATTTGTAGTACAGCTTTGAGGATCAGACTCCTGGGGACCTCCGAGACCTGAGGACTTGGAGTGCTTTTATAGACTTCCCTTTCCACTCTCTGGCTAAGCTTCTAATACAACTCATTAACAAATTGTAATCAAATGATAGTTTTCACTTGGGTGCTTAGAACAAATGACCCTCTCCACTTTATGGCCTCTACTCAGATCAAAAGTGCTAAATGCCAAAGTAAAAAATGTCGCTCCTCTCTATTGTCTTTTTGCATATAAGGAATGAAACTGTGTACAGCCAAGCATTTTTTATTAAATAACAGTCTTTCTTTGAGCAGTGAAAAAAACTGAAAGGGATTCTAGGATCACTAAAAACATTGCCTCACTTGCTTCCAAACACTCCTGTGTTTCCTTCTAAGGAAAACATATTCTTGGCGAGCCTGTCCTCTTCATCTGATTCAGCATCTTAATTACTTTACTCCAGTAGAAGCAACTCTGATAACAAAGTTGTAAATAAATGCTTATTAAAACAGCTCATTTATCCATGCCTCTTTATAATCAGTTCAATTGGGTTATGATTTAGGTTATAATGCCTGCAGCGTGGTAATTTAGTTATTAAAGAGCAATCGTCAGGAATGACTTGTGTTCGTATTTTGACCTTCCTTCTAAAGATTTAATACCACCTTCAAAACAACGCTAATAAAAGTATAGGTGAAATTCATTTGAGAACTGTATGGCAAAGAAAAGCCTGCAGTTAGACCTAGTATTAGGTTAGAATAAAATATTATAAACATAAAGTATAATTATCTAATCATATTTTTGTTTTTGTGCAATACTTGTTTTGGTTTTTTGATTTTCTTTTTCGATGTTGACACTGTTTGCAGAGGTTCCCCATTTCCCCCTTTATCCTTCCTCCACCAGTGCCCCACCCTGGTTTCACCACACTGTTGTCTGTGTCCATGGGCTTTGCGTATATGCATCTGTGTTCTTTGGCTGATCTCTTCCGGTTCCCACCCCTTCTCCTCTGAGATCTATTAGTCTGTTCCATGCGTCCATGCCTCTGGTTTTATTTTGTTTGTCAGTTTATTTTGTTCATTAGATTCCACATAGGAGTGAGACCATAGGGTATTTGCCTTTCTCTGACTGGCTTATTTTAAAAGAGATGCAGCAAACGTTACCCCTTTAATGTAAATATTAAAAAAACTTCCTTAAGAACTTATTCTGCATCTACATAAGTTAGAAACTTGAAACAAATAAGTTACACATGGGAAGAAACTGCCTTGTTCACTGGGACATAGAATGGATAGACTTGGCTAGCAGGACGGCTGATGAGGACTCACTACCTCTCAGACTTACATTAGGCAATTGGCCATTAGCTCTCTGTGGCCAGTGAAATATGAGTAGAAATGGTGTGTGCCAGTTTCTGGTAGGAGGATTGAATTGTGAGCAATTGGCTTTAAACTTCTTTTTTTCCCAGGTGGTGATTGTCGTAGCAAGGGCTGGCATCAAGCCTCCATGAGCCCGAGGCTTTGAGTGTCCACAATGAGCCAAACCCTATGCTGCTCCATTTGGACAGTTAGAGTGAGTAAGATATAAACCTCTGTGGTATTAAGCCACTGAGAATAGGGTGGCGTCTGTTATTGCAGCCTGGCCTAGCCCATCCTGACTAGGAAAGACGGTGATTTGAAGTACTCATTTGCTAAAAAGAACCATCCAAGAATGCACAGTCCAAAGTCACTCAGTCTCTTGTCAGAAAATTCATACGGTGAGGAAAGGACCACAGATCCACCAATGGCAGGTCAAACTCCTCGCTGGTTGGTATTAAGAGAAAAAGTGATAGGCCTAGGAGAATGTGTGTGGGGGGACGTCGGTCTGTGGCCAAGTGAGCATGCTAATGTTCCGGGTCTTTACACAAAAGCAGAAAAAAGATGACAGCTTTCAGCTCAACAGATAATCTTGAGATGTCAAAGTCTTTTTTGTTGTATTCCTTATTTTCCCAAGAAGCCTCAATATCTGTAGTTTTCAATCATTAAAAAAATAACTGTATGTAAGCATAAGTATATTGTTATCCTATTTCTTGCAATGAATGTTTTGGGGCACTTGATCAGCCCGACATGCATATGTTCGGTGAGACATTCGCACTGTTACGATAATGTCACAGAATTTTTAGCATATTCAATTTGTTTCATGTTGGAAAAGAAATACAATGTTGTGGGAATTATCCTAAAACTATTTCATACAAAGACAAACACTTACTTCATTTTAAATATGCTTAATCTCTTTATTTTGAACAATAGCATTTACAATGATTACTAATTTATTAAGAACTGTTAATGACTAGTGCTTCATGCTTATTGCTCAGAGAGTTGGAACGTTTGTTAATTCCATGATAGCAGACTTTGGGATATTGTAACTTTACTTTTTTCAGACTGCATTAGTGTGTTATGGATAAAGCAGTATAATACAGTCACTAGTCATAATCCATAATCACTTTACCAGCCCACCTATTTAATATGACCTGGATTATCTTTATGTTTGATTAAGAAAAAGAAGTTCTGAATTTCCCAAAGGATGCTGAAATCTCTAGCTTTTGCTCCAATAGCTATGTCAAAGTCAATAAGTACGTATTATGAACACATTCTGTGTCAAACACTGCTAAATATAAAGACACATAGTGTAGAGCACAAGAAGCACCCACTTGAATGTACTTTGTAGACTATATCCAGGTCAATATTAAGCAGATAATTACACAAGTAATTTGTTGTGGTCTGAGAAATACTACAAGGGGGCAGGCAAGCTATTGTAAAATGAAGTAATAGACATTTACTTGGAGTTTCAGACAACTTTTCTAGAAGAATAAAATCTAAGCTAAGAGAGCAACTTGAAAAATAGGTATAAATTAGGCAAAAGAGCAGAAGAATCTTTCAGAGAGTGGACTCGGCTTTGCAAAGCTAGGTAACAGGAAGCAGTAGATTCACTCCAGGGATGAAATAAATGTACAAGAGAAACAAGAGCAGGGGGAACGATATTCCAGACTGGTTTGGAAATGGGCCTTTGTGGGTCATGCATAGATGTTCTTTGGGATCCTCACCACGTTTCACCCATTCCCACCCCACCCCCTCTGGAATTTTTCCACATGTCCCTCATTTTCTGTATTTCCATTGTTTTATTGTGGTCATTAGATTTTACATATAAGTGAGACCCTATAGTATTTGGTTTTTACTGACTGATTTAATGTCATTTAGCATTTACACAATGGAATACTACACAGCAGTACAAAAGATCCAGGAACTCTTACCTTTTGTGGCAGTATGGATGGACCTGGAGAGTATGATGCTAAGTGAAATAAACCAGTCAGTGATTTTATTTTTTTTAAAAGCAGAAATCTAGATGTGAAACTCCTCAATGTTTAAATTCAGATTTAACTGTTAAAACCGTACAAATTCTGACAGTTGGAAATGATGATATTTAAGTTGTCTTATACCAAGATTTATAACCCATAGTGAGAGCTACTTGGTTTAATCAGAAATCTAGAAAATCAGCAAAGGCGTTTGGCCATAATTCTTACTTTAGTAGGCAATGGCATATTGTACAGCCAGAAGCTGGAACATACTGAAAAGAGGAAATATGTTGGGGTTTTATAACCAGAAATATTCAATTCAATTGACAACTCATGGTTGGAGGGTGGCCTACTCTATAAATGAGAGTGTCAAATGTAGTCAGAGTCTTACAACTAGGAAAAAATGTGTACATGAGCAAGAATCGGTTCTATTACATGTTATTTTACTGCTTACTCTATCTAATGCATGAGAAAATCTCTTTCATCTTCCCTTATCATCATCAGACATGCCCCTAAGTACAAGAAAATTTGTTGACGGCTTTGATAATGTAATTGTTGTCTTCTCAACAAAGTGTCCAGCACTACTGTGCACAGGCTGCATCTCTGCAGGGAGGTACTCCCCGGAACGCTATGTAAATCTACTGTTCGAATCTGGGCTGCCGTGTGTATGGTGCCAGCTGTGGTTCTGTAACGGCCTCGAGTGAAGTATGACTTCTTCGCTGGCTGTCTCAAGTATTTTTTCTTTCACTTGGCATTAGACTCGTAGCTGTGCAAGTACAGTGGCTCTTTCCTCCTTGCTAAAATCTCAAATTCACTTAAAAGCAGGAGGGAAGCCTGGCGGTGGGTACTTATATTAGACTGTGGAGGAGGTTGACAAAGGAAGAATTTGAATAAGAAAGTTGGCTACTAACTCAGTACCCATGTCAAGTTTAAGAGAGTCTCTTCTCTCTAAATCTAGACTGGAAATAAATTTTTGATGTTTCCATCAGCTATAAACAGACTGCTCATTAATCAGGGCTTGAGAAATTATAACTTTTTTGGGGGGATTTAAAATTATCTGACATATATCACTATCATAGAAGATAGAGATGATAGAATTTGGCTATTTGATCCTTTTTCTACATTAGATTCACCCCCTGAAATTATAAACTAATATTTGATGAGCATATCCTTTTGTTTTTTTTTACTTTTAATATTTCTTATTCCCTAATATGCACAGAAACAGTAAGAATTATGATTACCAGAGTCCTCATTTCCATGAAGTATAAATGACTTTTCAAATGAGATTTGACATTAAATTATAATTTCTAATGTCTATGTGTCAATGATTTTCACACCTATGAAATTTGAAATAACTTCATTAAATTGAAAGGTAAATAAATTGAATTTGTGGACAAGTCTAAAATATAGTAATGTACATAGTGAAGTCAGCGGAGGCTGATTGTTTTTCATACGTCATATATAATTAAACAGATGATATGTTATTATGTCATTACATATAATATAAAACCCTTATTTCTACAAGATAAAATGTCCAAAAACAGTGCAGGGTGCAGAATTTAGGAAGCTCTCACCACAATGTTGAAGGGGTCCCCGGGGGTGGAGGGTGGTGTCCCTCCTGGAGCCCAGAGGAGATGGAGCAATGGAAGAGGGGCCACCCAGTGGGAGCTGTGGTCACAGAGGATAGGGCCTCACAGGGAGGCGTGGGGGAGTAAGTACCCTGTATCTCTCTCCTCTCACTCCCTGGTCCCCTGCCTGTGCCTGCTGGTGGTGAAGTCAGCAGAAGTCAACAAGCAAGCAGGCTGGGGGCTGCAGTCCCCCGAGCTCTGACCACCCATCTCGGGGAGGAATTATTGCCAATTTCTGTACATAAAAACCTGCAAACAAAATCCCACTGGTTTTTGAAAGCTTAAATAGCTGGTAAGTAAAGAAACTGGTATTCAAGCTGAAATACCTTCTCTTCAGCTGAGAGCTTTCCTTTACTCCATGTTCCTCTTTGAGATTTGAAAGTGTGTGCTTCAATCAAAGGAAGATAGCAAAATCCCTTCATCTTCTGTCCTGGGTGTTGCCGTGGCCACTTCTGTTACTGGGATCGTCTCTGAGGCCTTTTACTTCAGACCTTCGAACTCGGTTGCTTTTTCTGATATGGCTTCCAACCAGGCCTAGTCATCACTTTTACTTTCATACCATCTGGTCCACTTCTTTCCTATTTTATTCTGGCTCCAGTTCTTCTACTTCCAACAACAACAAGAAAGGATTTGGGTTTTGAAGAAATCTGGAATCAAAGGGGAAGAGAGTGAAGGAAAGATTGGAAGTAAGTAAAGAAAAGGGCGAGAACCTGGAAGAGCTGGCAGTTGTTCTGAAGTTGGCGAATGGAGTCCGAGCTGCCAGCGAGTCCGCTTTGGGGTGCTCTGACGCTCTGGGCTCCCAGAGAGCCCTGCAGAGGGCACGAGTCTGCTCTAGCTTCTTGTTCTGCCTTTAAATCTCAACAGAACCGGAAGAAAGCACAGCAGGAGTGAACTGAAGTGACACTAGGAAGAGTCACACCGCAGCCATCCCTTTCGTGCACTAGTTTAGTGGCTGTGTGTCCCCCAGCTGGACACTTTTCTGAGAAAATGGGGAAGATCTAGCAGGACCTGACTTGCTAAAGGAGTAAAAGTGACATAAAAGATGCTTTCCTAATACAGAATGCTATTAAAATATGGAAACCTTGCTTTCCAACTAGTCTACTGTATTTATACCCTCGTATCAGAGATGTGTTGTCTCTCTCTATGATGCCTCCACCTGCTCTCTTTTCTGTTGGTGCAAACGGTGATTTCCTTGAAGCTAATGAAGATTAAGTTTAAGGGCGCTTCCCCTGTCTGGGCTCCTTCCAAGACCTCATGTTTAGTTTTGTATTGTAATTTGGATTCTTTTTCTTAAAAGGGTCACCTCAATGTTTAAAGCTTCAGGCTCCACAAAACCTGGTTCCTGGGGGCGGGGAGGAGTTTGGAGTTGAGCTGCCAGAAAGAACAAGCTGTGGCAGACACGACAAGTCCTTTTAGCACCCGCCGGCAGATTCTCCAACCTTTGGTAGAAATGTTGTCAGAATTGTCACTTTTGCCTTCACTTTTCGGCTCCAAGACAGGTCTAAAAAAGAGTTAAATCAGTGACAGATTCTTATGTGATAAATTGCCTCCAAGATCTTTTTCACAGCACTCAAGCCAAGTAAGCTAGAGAGGTTTAATGCATGCGTGAATTAAGCGCCACAAGTCTTGAAGGAAGCTATCAAACCAATGAACTCTAGATGGCATGGAAAAGAAATGCCGAGTGAGTGATTGTATCTGATACATTATTTCTCTCTAAAAATATTGCTCATCAGTACCTTTGGAGTATTGCTTTCTTCGCTGTATTTTTCCTATGCATCCACTTTATATTTAGGCCATGTCTATGGGCACAAACACGCATCAATAAGGAAGCAACAATATATCACTGGGCTCTGCTAACTTTTTCCATGAGAGGACAGAGAAAATACTTTCAGCTCTGCAGGCAGTTTAGTCTCTCTAATAACTATTGGACTGATGCAGTAGTGTGAACATAGCCATAGATACGAGTTAAGTAGACGGATGTGGTGTTGCACCAATAAAACTTTACTTACGGACCCTGGAACTTAAATCTCATATGATGTTTATGTGTCAGGAAATCTTTTGTACTTAAAAAATCATTTAAAAATGTAAAATCAGTCTTAGCTCACAGGCTATACAAAAACAGAAGGGAGGCTAGACTTGGCCTGTGGGTCATTGTTTGAAGCCCCTGAAGTATATATAGTACTAATGGAAATCAGACTTGGTTTTCAGTTTTGATTCGGTCACTATTAAGTAAATGAACTAGTGCATCAGTTTACCTATTTTCCAGAGCCTTAACCTTCTGCTCTATAAAATGGGTTGCAAGCCTTCCTTCTCTCAAAGGGTTGCTGGTAAAGTTACATGAAGCACAGTATGTCAATATACCTGTCAGTCTATGGAGAGCACAGGTTAATATCAATGTATTTGAATCCTCTTGTTTCATTTTCTTTCCTTTTTTTATTATTTCAGATGTACAACATAATGATTTGATATTTGTATACATTGAGAAATAATTACAATAAAGCTAGTGAACATCAATCACCTTACCTAATTACAGAAAAATTTCTTGTTAGAAAACTTTTAAGATTTACCTTCTTAGAAACTTTTAAATATACAATACAGTATTATTAAGTATCATCACCATGCTGTACATTACATCCTTCTGTTTTCTTATTCATTTCACTGACTTGACTAGTATGTGTCTTCAATGTATTTTTTTACAATGATAAAAGTGGAGAAAAACATGTTTTGAAATTAAACATTAAAGCAGTTAAGATTTTAGATAAATAAATTAATGAGACAATAAGGAGAAAATCTTGTTTGTATTCAGACAAGATCCAAAATCTAATTTGTATTACCATTATTTTAATGTTGCTTTTTGGAGTCATATAGTTTTCTTGGCATTATTAAATTTTTAATTTTTAAGTGAAAACATTTTTTGAATGGAATATAATTAGTGTTTTCATGACGTGGGGCTTCTCCTGTGAAGTCTTGTTATACCTATTCCAAGGGGCTTACCCTGTATAATGTATGGCCAAGACAACACCGACAGTGATGGACCACAGACTCTACATGCCACTCTGTAAGGTATGTTTATCTGTGTGTGTGTGCGAGTCAGTGATATAATGCTACAAGTACACATGGAAATACGCACCGTTGACTAAGGTCACAAAGATCCTTGGGGAAAATAGAATACTTCTAGACAATGTGCATTCAATTCTCCATGTGCTTTTTCTAGTTAAGCCAAAATTCTGGGACAGCACTACACAGAGGAAAGAAGTGATGAACTTTCGTATCCCCCAGAGAATTTTGTCAAAATGTTTATATCCTGATTTTTCATCACTTGCCTTACCCATCTTTGCCACATATTGCACAAACAACTCTGGGGTGAAAAGAGCCGTTCAATTATTTGTGTTTTGAAAAAGAAAAGCTCCTCAGGTGATTCTTACATCCCTATAAACAAAGAAATAGCACTTTAGAAGGTCAATGGCAGGCCTTTCTCTCTGTTTAGAGTCCTCCTAGTTAGGAAGCTATTTTGCTGCAAAACCTACTCTGGATGTAGAGGGTTATTACGAGGGAGTTACATTCCGTTTTCTCCAGGGCAGCAGTCTGAATTTTGATCATTTTTCCCCTTCGGTCTTTGATGCTGGAAATAGTTATCGAGCGTTCACTGGAGGCAGGACACGGACACGAGCTGGAAGGTATAAAGTGAAGATGAATACTACTGCTCATTTTTAAGGAGGTGCGGTATATTAGAGTAGACGTGGCAGGTACACAGGGAAGCGCATTAAGTGAGAGGCATGCAAAGGAAATACACCGTCCTATTGGAAACTAGGAGATCAGGAGGTAGTTTATAATTTCAAGGGCCAAGAAAGGCTTAATATGCACTTAAAAGTGGGATTTTTAAATCTTGCCATTGTCCAGGAAAATGAGTAAGTAGGCACTTCTTTATAAAACGACATTGTTCATAAATTTAAGATTTAGTTCATGGCACTTCTTGACTGAAAAACATTTGAGTCCTTCTCTTCTGAGTAGCATCCATAAACAGTTTAATGCCTTTGAAGATGAAGCCTTCCTAAAATAGTTCCTTTCATTATCTAAGAGCATATACTGGTACCCATAAAATCTAAATTTTCTTTAAGGTTTTTTGTTTGGCCTATGTAGTAGAGTGACTCTAGAGAGCTACAAAGGAACAAGACTTAGAAGACTATGTATGACATATTGAAGAGTTTGAATGATTTTTTTCGTATAGAAATGACTCACTACGTGTTTTGAGCCAAAACGATCTGTGTTTGATTTTCAAACTGTACCACGTGTGATTATGGTGATTACTTGCAAGTCCCTTGACCTCTATAAGCCTCAGTTCTCTCATTTGAGAAGTGTGGATTATTAACACTTACCTCATTGCTTGTTGTGATCACTGAGGCAATATATGCAACATTTATTTGATCCCTTTTCCCCTAATTGAGACAGAAAGGAGAAGCAGAAAGGGGGTGTGAGTGAGTCTGTGGGTGGGTGGGGAGTGCTGCTGGTTTTAGTGGTTGAGAGGGTAGAAGAGTTCAGTAGTTGTTAGGGCCATCTGGGACATTTGTTTGTTTGTGCTCCTTATGGGTTATGGCGGGATTGCAGTTCCTGACTCTCTTAGAACTAAGACATGGCCATTGACAGGCTTGTCTACTGAAACATTTGGAGAAGCAATGAGTGTAGTTTTAAATGGATGCATTTAATTTCTGGGATAAGAACCTGCCTCACTCTCTCCCTCTACTGTGATGTTTATAGAGGCTTCTATGGAGGCAAAACTTTGGTATCTTGTTGGGACCTGAGAGATTATCAGCCCAACTACCACCTTCTGCTGGGACTATATTACATGAGAGAAAACAATTCCTTTTTAGATAAGCCACTGAGAATTTGGAATTAGTTACCAAAGCATAACCAATTGCACCCCAACTGATATGTAGATCAAACAGAGAGTAGGCTGTTGATGGGCTTCATGGAACTGGGGTTGGAGTCGGGAGTCTGTCTTATGAGGCCATAGATAAAGTGGGGCAAATGATCACTGAATGATGAGTGGGAACTTGAGATTCACTAACATCTAAACTCAAGGGGCTAAGTTCAAACCCAGGAGTCTTTGTTCCAAAAGAAAGCCACTATGATAGTAGGCTGGGCGAAAGCTGACCCAGTCACTAGGAGTCTGTGTGCTCCCCCTGGTTAAACTGATACACGTGTCTAAGAGCCCTTCATTCTAATAATCTCATTTAAAGATGCAGAGATGGGACCAGCATGGGGTCCGGTACATAACCCAAGCTTAACAAATGTTACCTGCCTTGTGCATCTTCTCTTTCTTTTTTTTTAAAAGATCCTGTTTTTGATATTATTGACCAAATGTCTGAATAGCTCTAAAAGTGCTACCTATATAAAGATTTACTTCTGCATTTTAGTGTTCCTGTAATTAAGTATTTACATGCAATTATAAATGTGCCAGAATTATTCTCTTGTCTCCATTCATTATTGAGTAGCGTGTAAGGCATGACCTCATAATTTTTAGAGTAGAGTAGTAAATACACCAAACATTTTATTTATCCCATAAAGTTTTGTTCCTTTGTTGTTGCATTCATATGCATACCTAATGAATGTTTTTAATTGAGGTATTTCATTGGTGACTACATGGGGGCAGATACTTTGTTAAGATAAGAGTAAGGTTAAGATACCTTCACATTTGGGTCTGATGACTATATAGTCACTGAAGAAGGTTGTGCATCTGATTAAAATGTGTGGTTGTGGCAGTTTTGTGTAATCTATAATGTTATGTTAGAAAACATCTAGGAGACTATACAATCAACGATAATGGGATAACATCAAGTGATTGGGGATGGACAACCAAAAAGATGAACAAGGCTTGGCCGTTACAGAAACATATGTAGGCCTGTAGTAGAAAGGGTTGAAATTTGGAATTTTGTTGCATCCAGTATTCAGTGATTGAGATTAAGTATCATTCACCAGTAGCTGGCACCAGAGTCTCACCATTTCCTCTGTTTGTGTGTGTGTGTGCAAAGGTTCTGACAAGACCAACATTTCTGCCTGTTTGTTGAATGCTCTACTAGAGTGAAAAAGATGAATTAAACACAATCCAGGAGTTCATAGGGTTTCAGCACAACAGGTAAAGTATAAGAATACCCTAGCATAGGGTTTTATAAAGAAAGCAAAAGTTGAACTTAGTAGTAACAGTTCCCGTTTAAATTATGAGGGGAGCAACCATAATATCACAGAGTTAGTAGAAATCTTAGCATTCAGCTGGTCTAATCTCTTACCCAATCAAAAATCTTTTGTACAAGGTCAAACAGCCTTTGTTATAACATTTTTAAATGCTGACTTGAGAATAATCATATCCAAACTTTGAGGTATGCTCCCAGGCAGTTTATTAACTTTAAATTGTCCATTTAGCAATCGTATTTCTGATAAGGATAAGGTTCTTGATTCATTAATTATACTATTTGAAGTCACACTAAAAAGAAATGTCTCTGAATGTTTCATAAGCCAAATTCAATGTTTACATGCCAAAAATAAAAATAAGGGCTAAAATCAAAATTGGAATATTTTGTTCTCAGAAATTAACTTTCAGAATTAAGAAGACCTCTGTATAGGTGTAATGGCCTTTCATAGGAGTAACAGACTATATACCAAGAATATGAAGTTAGAGCATTCGTATTGTAAGCCTGTTCTAAACTTGTACTTTGAAGACCAGGAATCCTAGATATCAACCATAAAGTTATTTCATGTGGTAAATGGTAAAATGAAGTCTCGGTTGTCTAACCAGTTTATTTTCAGATTTAAAGACTCCTTGTCCAATGTTGTCTCTAATGTATTATGTCCTATCAGTTGGTCCAAGATAGAAACCATAACTCACTATATTTTACTCTCACAATTTGTTGGTATCTTGGTACATAGTAGGTGATCTTTGCAACTTAGTGTTTCTAAAATAAATACATATGTCTTAGACTGAGTGCTAATTACTTCGGAAGTGTCTGTAAGTTACAGCAGTGGACAGAATTTAAGGGAGAAATAATAAAAAGAGTGCCAAGAGCTGCTAACTGTTAAAGCAGGTGACATATTCACACGACGTCTTTATAATAAGAGAGACAACCCATACAAATTAAGATTAGCCAGTAGTGCAAAAGCAATAAAGTAATGTCTAAAAATGTAAGAGCATGTAAGAATTTTAATGAAACTTTAAAATGGGGTTTGCGTTTGAGTCATTAATCTCAATAAGACAGCTGACAGGTTTGTATAAAAGACAGGAGCCACTTACATTGTGTGGATTCAGTAATATTATTTAGAGGTCAGATTATTTAATATAGTAATGGGTAAGGTTTTACTATAATTCAATAAATAATACAATAAACTTATATATTAAGTTGTCTTTCAAATAAGTTACTTTCGGTGAACATACACTTTTTTGAAGTTGATTAAAATGTGGCATTTAATTTTAAACTCCTCATATTGCAATTTCCCTTACAGTCAGTTTCTAATGCATTTCAAGAAAAATAAGAATCATGACTAGGTAGTTACATCTTGTTGATGTCTGAGCTCTTTCTAAAAAAATGCATTTATCGACAAAGGGTAAAGCTTTGCCACCATTGGTAATATTGAGGAGGAAATGCTACCAGTGGAGTGGTGAGATGAAAGAGAACCTAATAAAGTGCTTTGAGCAATGACCGCATCACTAAAGTACACGGACGACTTTCCAAGGAAGTTCTGTGCGGCTGACGATACTCATTTGTTCTGGGAAGCAGTGTCTGGTGCAAGCCCACAAGGAGCCTCTGTATATTTTCTTCTCTTTCACAGCTGCTTCTTTCCTCACCGAGTTCTCAAACATGGATGTCACCCAAGGTTCTGCCGTTTGCTCTCTCTTTTTCTCATTGACGTCTCTTGCATCATTTAAGCTCCATCACTGGCCACGAAGATCACTGTTGTAGCTACTGTGTACTGCCCTGTCACACTTTGCAGTTTGACATTACATCCAGCCTGTCGTTGGACTTCTCCACTCGGATATTTCACACATATTTCAAGTTCTACATGATTGAAATAGAAATCATTGTTTACCCACTTACAAGACCCTCAGTCTGTTTTTGCTCCAACTCAGTGAACAGAACCAGTATCCGGCCAGCCATCCCAGCCAAATCCCTATGCTTATGTCAGATTCTTCCTTCTCTCCCATCCCCTGCATCAGTGGAAGAGAAGGGATTAACGAATCCCACTAAATCATCTTCTAGAATATCTTGTCATTATTTCCTCCTCTACATTCCCACTATCACTTCATTTGAGTCTTTATAATTTCTGCTTGGAATGTAACACACTTTGAATAGATCTCCTTGGCTCCTGCTTTTTTTCCTACAACCTATTTTCAGCAGTGTTGCTAGTAAAGCTTCTTTAAAATGAAAACAATATATCATTTGCCCCGTAGCTCCAAATGCCAATGCATTTTCTTGAACTTTTGCAGAAAACTTGAGCTTTATTTCTTCTGTCTAACTGCCCTTTTTCTTCCATGGCCACTCTCTACTGTATACAACTGTAAGGGAAGAACTCTGCATGAGGGGCCAGGTTTTCTGGGTTTTTTTTTCTGACTTTCGTGAGACTCAGGTTAGCGCCACCTCGTGGAAGAGGCTTACCTTGAGTAACAAGAATGACTTAGTATTAGGTAACCTTCGATGTCTGGAATTTGCTTCTTTCCTCTAATAAACAAGACTTTTCTTGAGGGCAATATTTCTTTCCTTTTTAACTCTCCAGGACCTGGCCGAGAGGCACCAGCTGTGCGTTGAGGGCAGGAATGAATAAGGCTTCCCCCTATCTAGGAAATGTAAAACTGACGAGATGAAAGGCAGATCCTTTTTGAAACAGGATGTTTTTAGCCTACTGTGAGTGGTCTAATTACACATTTATTTTAATGAAAGAAGTCACAGTAAAAATTAAAAGTATGTTGTGGTGAAATAGTCTATTCTTTTAAGTAGAAGATTAAACAGTATAGTTCATTCAAATCTATTAGGTAGAATAATTATCAGAGTATTTAAAAATTATAGGTGAAGTTAGGGACCCTATTCACATTTTAAAGACAGAATTTGACAAAAAACATGGGAGAAATCTACATTTTATTATTTTTAAAGGGATAAACATGGTTTACATGTGAGTGCTACCATTACTCAGCGTTGTCATATACCACAGACTAGTGCTTATAATAAAACCTATTTTCAGAGTATATTTTATTAGCACAGATCACAGAGACCTGCAAAAATTAAAATATAATGGAAATTAATATATAATGATAAAGAACAATTTAGATGCTCAATCTGCCGTTCTTCAAGTATCTTCAGAATTGCATCAAGAAATCTGAAAACATACCATAAATAATGCTTAGTTTTATTTTAAAGTATGTAGATGTCAAATACACCTGTTGGTAACATCTGTAAATATATTCATAATGGTATTTTAATAATTTTTATCCTACATGTAAATAATTTTTTAAAATGATTTTAATCAAGTAATTCAGAATAAAACCCATATAAACTGGACACATTATTCAATACAGCTATGAAATTTTCCAATAAAAATCTTCAGGTGTATTCCCTATTGTACAAATATACATTTTCACCTTGTTACTTTTACATTTTTCTATTACATTATGGAAACCACAAGAAAGAATAAACATTGAAAAGCTTGGACTCCAGGGCTTCAGGATATCTGAAAATAAGTATCAAGATTTCATCTCTCACATATGGGTTTTAAAAGGTTCATCTTTATGAAGAATAAATAGTGACATTGTGGGAGATTCAGGTTTTAACTGAAAAATTTTAATTGGTTTTGCATTAGATAAATAGAAAATGTTATAAATACAGAATTGCATGAAATTTTAGATAAATTAAAGACTTCCCAGAAATACTATGCTTCCTGGGTCTCTTTGGGCACCATTTCCTAAGAACTAGGGGTAAATGCCTACTTTTCTCTGCCATTACAGATAATTATGTGAAAAAAATTTGAATTGTACGTTGCAAATCTACCCAAGGCTATTTATTTCTCAGTTATTCATGGGAATAAAGGAGCAGTGGTAGGCTTCCTCTATTCTTATTCCTTGCCAAGGTGAGTTTAGATGAAGGAAACTCACGGAGACCCAGCTGCCACTTTGACTCACAGAGGTTCTTACTGTATTTATACCCTCAGGTGCCTCGTCTGGGAGTAGGAGCACAGCACCACTCACAATGGCATTTATTCCCTGAGTGACAATCGCCTGTTAGAAATTGGTGTGTAATTATCATTGCCACAGTAGTGTATTACTAGCATGGTACTTTACAACTCCTTCCTAATATTTTAAATCTAAACTTTTCTGTTGACTATTTCCATTTTTTTCTATCGCAGTACATAATTACCACTGCAGATAGTGCTGATAATATCATCGGGAAGTTTGATTTTTTAACACAGCAATATTTTCAGCTAACTAAATCAGTATTATACCTTGTTCATAATATATCCAAAAACAATAAATAAGTTAAACTATTTTTAAAAATACATATGTAATTTATGCATGTGTGTGGAAGGATGAGTTGAATTGTGGAATTAAATACACATAAATTATACAATTTCTAAAATTTTAATTATTGTTTATGTAAATATGCATATATAAATATGCATATACAATTTGTATATTCTATTTATAATGTGTTTTTTAAATATTCAAATTACACCTTATTTTATATCTTATCAGAGATAAGAAAATAGTATTCAGAATACTTAATCATATTTCACTTTTCTACCTAAAATATTTGAAATCACTTTTCTAAATAAAATCTTTAGGATCAAATATTATCCTGAAAATATATGCTATGCATGAAACAATACATATACATTAATTTAAATTATTAATATATATTTCCCAGTATATTAAAAAGTGATGGCATCAGAGATCATAACATTCTCTCAAATTTGGTTTCTATATAAAGGGAGAAGTTACTTTTATGAAAGAAATATCAGATCTTCTGTGATGCGGTTCTTCTGAATCAGTCAGCTATGAACGTCTATACTATATATTTGAGTGTGCATTCCCATGTCTACTCCTACACGACGCCTACACATTTAAGAGAAATGAAGATAAGCAATGGAAAGACATATTACAGGAAAAAGCTGGGTTTGAATGCAGGCAAATCTGCATTTTAATTTCACCGTGCCACTTATTTTACCAAGGCAGAGGAAGTAATTATTGAGCAGCAGGCTGTAATGAGATTAGAAAGGGAGAAAAGTAAAAAACACACACAAAAAAGAAGGGCATTGTGGAATTGTCTTCAGGAGTAAAACAGTAGAGAATGGGTTTTGCATTGCTGATGGTATGGATATTTGTTTTTACATGCTTTTGTTTTAAACTGTCCTTGTGGAAATTGATGATGCTGGCTTCCGATATAAAAGCTGGTAGGAAAGAGAACACTTTAAATTTTACTCACTGATGTTACAAGTTATTGGATGCTATTAGGAGCTCTTTTAGAAAGATTTATGATAATAAGTATTCATCACAAAACACATCACTCCCAAGAACAAAAAGTGATACTGCATTCATTTGGTATGATTAAGGATTCACTCTTAATGAGGGAAAAACGCTCAGGATTAATCTACAATTGTAAATGGAAAATGGAACTTTATAAAGAGATTTTTCTTGTTAACGTCAACAAAAGAAAGAACTTTTGCATATGCATAGTTTTTACAAGTATTTACATCAGCTAACAACAAACATTATATCAAGTAATAAGACAATCTGTTAATTTGTATCATAATTAAAAGTTCACATTCAGTAGTGGCAAAACTCTAAGCATGATAAATAAAATTTAGGTGATGTATTTATTTTGCGACCATAGATATGATATGAATGAATTGGATGATTCAAGTCTAATTTGCACAATAAGTGAATATAATTAAAGTCAGTCTTTCATTAAACACTCACAAGAAATATTCAATGTGTAGTGTAGTTGCAGGAAGGCAAGCAGCAGAAATTTTTTTCAGTTCTAGAACATTCCACAAGATTAGTTGTATAAGGAAATGGATTAGGGATATTATTGGTTATTTCCTTACCACTCATCTTTGGCAGCATGATCACATATTTCAGGGGAGTGTGATCTAAACTTGACTGGTGTTAAACCCCGTAAACATAAGTGAGAGCTGTTTGCTTTTATTGCTGATATAGATTTCTTCTCCTTTTTGAACTGTAAATGAATTTGCAAGATCGAATTGCACCCCCCATGATGGGGAAGCATAGTGTACAGTCAAATACATATCACTGCTAACATAATAGCTTCTCATAAGAAAAATCAAACTAATTCACTCTCTAAAGTTTTTTTCAACCTTGCAAATATTATAGAAAAAATACATAGAAAAAGATAATGTTTTTAATCTCATTTCAAATATTGATGGGATAAATTCATTAGGAAAGACAAAAATCCTACATTTCCAACTAATAAAATAATTTTATTTTCTAACTTCTTTCTGATCAGCTCTGTTTGCTTTTCCCTTCTCTGAATATAGTTGAATCACTTTCAGGATGCTGTTTAACTGGGGCGGGGTGGGAGGGTTAAGCAAAGTCATTAATCATCTGTTCTCTGATTAATTTTTAAAGATGTCTTCCTTTGGATCTCACGATAAAATCTATATCCCTCAGTTATCAAATGTTCCATTCTGAATACTAGCTTTTCCTTCCTCTTTTTTCCATCTTTTTCTTAACTTGTCTGGCTCTATTCTCAAATGGTTTGCCTCCTTTCCCTTGAAGCCACTTTTTCCTCTTGTTTCATATCGACTTCCAATATACTTAAGACTCTGTAGAGATTTGGCATACTCAATGAAGTTTCACTGATTGCCTGACTCAAAATCTGCTCCTGTTGTATTCTGACCCTTGATCTCTGCTGATCCACTCTCTGAAAATGACCTATTACACGTATTCAATTTCTGGTTCCCTGTGACCTGAAGTATCAAGTTCATGGAACAGACATCTCTCCTGGTGTGGTAAGAAGTGTTGAAGCAGGGTGACTTCCAGATTAAAAGTAAGACAAAAACAAATGCAACTTGTTAATCACACCCCAGTTAACTCTTAGTTTCTTTACATTGTCAAACAAGGGAATGAGTTTTATTCATTGTTTACTTTATATCCTGTAGGCGCAGGGGTGTCCAAACTTTTGGCGTCTCTGGGCCACACTGGAAGAGGAAGAGTTGTCTTGGGCCATGCATTAAATACATTGCAACACACAATCACACACACAAAAAATCTCATAATGTTTTAAGTTAATTTATGATTTTGTGTCCGGCTGCATTCGCAGCCATCCTGGGCCACGAGCGGCTGTGGGTTGGACACCCTTGATAGGGTATTTATTCCACTTTCCTGACATAAGCTCACAGATGCTGTGCGGTCTAATTCCGAACATGGTGAGCTACGAAGCCACACTGCCAGGTTCAGTTTCCGCTTCTTCTGTCTATGAGCTGTGTGAAATCCAGTTATGCCGCCCAGAAATGGATACCATGGAAATACTTCAGGCTTCTTACTCTGCTGTGACCTACCCTATAAAATGATGGCATGGACAAAGAGAGAACATTTGCTTCCTGGGGTAGGTAGGTTCCCCTATAGAAGGGGGTGGAGGGAAAGGCTGACCCCATCAGCCTAGTTCTCTAAATTTTATAGTCCGATAAATCACTTCTATCTTAGGAAGGCACAGTCGGAGGGATGGAGCGAAGTCCAGCAGGATGCTAGAAGTCCCTACACAGGGAAGCCAGAAACCAGCTGAGACTGGGTTTCCACACAGATTAAACAGGGGGGATACACAAACTATTTTTTTTCTTCAACTCATCCTTCCAACCTCCCAAACCATTAATGATAGTTCACCCAACTTCTAGAACCTTTGATTGGTACTCTCAGTATCTGCAACATTTTTAATGGAGTGGTCTTATTATGATACAAATACCTACTCTAGCCCCAAATGTAGAAATAGCCACTATACATAGGGTCTAAAAATATGAATTAATAAAAATTTTACAACCCTTTACGTTTGGAAGTCACTAAACCTTGCACATTAGGAAAATAAAGGACACTTTTGAGGAAATCTCCCTCAAATTGAATTTTAATGATTGCTGAGCTTAATGGAATATTTCCATTTTCCACTCTCCTGTCTGCTTCACAATCATTCCATTTCTTCAGTTTCCTTCCTCTTCCTCCCTCTCCTTTCTAATTCCTCTTTCTTACGTTTCTGGTAACAACTTATGGAGGTATAATTCGTATCACATATACTTTGTCAATGAAGGTATAGAATTCAATACCTTTAAGTGTGTTTACAGGGTTGGGCTCACTGCCTTTCCCTACTGGGTTTTTACTCCTTGGTCAGTAACAGGGACCACTTCCTGCACCTACCATTTGCTCATACGCCCCTCACTGTCATCCTCCTCTGGCTGAGTCACAACGTAAGTTGCAAAGTTACAGCCAATTCTCTGCCTACTCCTTGTCTATCCTTGTGAAATTGAATGAAGCTGCAGGAAAATCCACAGCCAATTCATTGGCTTCACTTTAAATTCCTAATCGCTAACCTCTAATGGGCCCTTAACTCTAACCAGCTAGGATAATTCATACTTTCTAGAGTAAGATAATTATTGCATATTGATTTCTATTTCCTCAAGTCACCAATAGGTCTTTTCCATCTTCACTCTCAGTTGATAATCTTTGTATTTCATTGAACAAATGAAGCTATCAGAGAACTGCATTGGCTTCCCACCCCTGTGGATCCAACCGTCCCCATCTGTGACACTGTTCCCTCCTTCCCTCCTTTTCCAGTGATTGCACTTTTTGTTTCTGACACCAGCTCGTGTGGGCCGCCTCCTGTTCTGCTCACACAACATCATTGCTCTAGCGCTTTTCTTCCCTGCCTTACCGACTGTCAAATTTATCCCCTTCCATTATTACCGTCAGCATACTAAACAAGTTATTTCTCCAATTATTTCAAAAAACCAAAACCAAAATCAAAATAATCTTAATGTCATAATGATTTTTTAAAATTATAAAGGCAATGCCTGAATGCATTCCTATTGCAAACATTAGAACAAAATAGAATATACTGCCTATATGCACTCCAGTCCTAGAATCACTTCCTGTTCCCCTCTCCCACAGTGGTCCCTCAATGCCAGCTTTCCGCTGGATATCACCCCTTTGCTCTGCTTCCATTTGCGAAACTCCTTGGGAAAGTTTTCTGTACTAGCAGTCTTCAGTTCTGCTTTAATTTTATCTTGCGCTCCCTCTCACGAGGATTTTGTCTTCATTCTTGCCCCAAATAGCTCTCGTCAGGGATACTAGGGGCCTTTATGCTGCTGATACCTGTGGTGAATTCCCAGCTTTCACCTTACTTTACCTATTAGTAGCATTCAACATAGTTGACCACTTCCATCTTAATAGGATGCTTTGGCACGACTGCCAGAGTGTCACACTCACCTCCCACTACAGTTGGGGATTTTTCAAGTCTTTCTTAAGTTTTTATCAGTTTTTCCTTCATATATTTTGAAGTTTGTTTGCGTAATTCAGGTATTATTTATGCACTGGCATTTAATGACTAGATATGGATCAATGAATCATTTTTGTATTTGTTGCATGATGTTTTAAAATGGTTGTGCTGCCCACCGTTCTCAGTCATTTATATCCTTCCTGCTTCATTTATATTATTATTATTTAGTTGAAAACAAAAGCTTCTGCTGTGTATCTGAGTTGGTGAATCTTGACATACCATTTATAAGTCTCTTATTCACTGGAACATTTTTAACTTGATTGAAAAATAACTTCAATTTATTCTACTTTATTACTTTTTCATTGCATTTGATTTAGGTTCTTTTTAATATTTTTATACCTGATTGATTTTGCTAGGACATTTTAGGTACTTCTCTTCCCCCCAACCTCCTTTCTCTATTTCCCAGCTTTGGGTTTATTTTCATTTAATTGAGTCAGAAATCTTTTTTTGACAAGATATCTACTACCGTGAAGGGTGGAGATTTATAGCTTTCAAGTTTACTGTAATCACTCTTATGTTTGGAAGGAACCTTACTAATTGACTTTTTTATATTACTTCTGAATTGATTTTTCTTTTCTGATTTTCCCTATATTTAAACTTTTAGTATTCTATTTCTTTTAGTATACTGAGAAGAAAATATATATCATATTCATATTCCTTTGCTGTCTATTTTATGTTAACTTACATTTATTTTTCTATCAATACGTGGATAGAATGTTCCCAATGAGCAAGAAGAGCCTGCATTTTTCCATTTCTCTTCCTTTTCTATGACCCATCCTTTAAATGATACATGGTTTGAATACCAATTATCTTATTTTTATTTCATTTGGTGATACTTATTCAGATAGTATACATGTTAATGGTTTGTTGGTGCACTGATTTTTTAAAAAATGGGATGTGAAGAGATGCTCATTTTCTCAGCATCCTTAAAGGCAACTTATCAATTAATTTTCCCAGGGCCAGGAAGGACTCCTCTCGCTATGATGTTGGAGCGGCGTTGCAAATGCTCCCACCTCCACGGCAACGCTCCTGGCACAATGTCTTGAGGAGATTTCCCTGGTCTTGCCTATTTGCCACTCCAGTCCTGTCTGCTTTCTCTCTTTAAATTCTTCAATATGTTTTTTTATGCTTTTGGCACTATTTCTTGTTGTTCAGTATTATCATGCTTTTATACATGTAAAAATTTTTCTGTCATTTCAAATGAATTAACCCTGAAGATGAAAAAAGATGTATGTGGTCAGTTTGCTGCCACGATCTAATCTTTTCCACTGACTATTTACTTTAAATATACTTCCCTTTTCATAGTTTCTGCTTTTTTTGAAATTTACTGTTATTTTATTGGATTTAGGTTGTTCTGGCTTTTGTGGCATAATGTTACTTTTCGGCTGATGTCTCCCTGTTATTCTTTCATCATGTTTGCACATTAAATTCAGGTTCTGCTTTTATACTTTCTTTTTGTAACAGCCATTTTCCTTGTTTTCACTGCTTTATCATTCCGTCTCTTAATTTTATTATGTTAATTCATATCTCCTGCCAATACATTGTCTGTTAGCGAATTATCTCCAAATTGTTAAATTACTGCTATAATTTTGTTTATTGCATTGCTATTTTAATGTGAGGAAGTTAATCTAGTGTCTTTAAAATTTATCATATGGAAAATTTTTATTCTTGATTTTCTTCCTATTTAATATTCACAGTTCACATATTTTAGGTGGAGAAATGAGAACGTTGACTTCAGATTTTCCCATTGGAACCCCTTTGCACCACACTTCTTTGTCAGAAAGAACAGATAGTTTGGTGCTTATTTTATCACACTTTTATGACATATGAGGTCTGTCTAAAAAAAGTCCAACCATTGTTAATATAATGAGAATGATTTGTGTGATGTTAATGTAAGCTGGCAGCCAAGGAGAGTGGGCTGGAATGTGCATGCATTTTCAATGACGACTTCACTATACTCATCAGTGGGGCCGGTAGACGCCATTGAGTGAGCATGTGTACTGTGTGGTCGTCACATTCAAAATGACTGAGCAAGTAGAGCAACAAATCTGCATCGAATTTTGCATTAAGCTTGAACATTCCTCTGTGGAAACTATTTGGATAATTCAGAAGGCTGCAGCTATGGGCAACTGGTGATTGGCAGCTTCACCACCACATAGTGCCTGCTCATGCATCATGTCTCTTGCAGACTTTTTTGGCAAAACATCAAATCACCTAGGTGATTCAGCCCCCACTACAGCCCAGATTTGGTGCCCTGCGACTTCTGACTTTTCCCCAAACTGAAATTATCTTTGGAAGGGAAGAGATTTCATACTGTCAATGAGATTCAGGAAAATACGATGGGGCAGCTGATGGCAATTGGGAAATTGTGTGAGGTCCCAAGGTGCCTCCTTTGAATGAGACTGAGGCACCATTGTCCTATCATAATGTTTCTTGTATCTTCTTCAATAAATGTCTCTATTTTTCATAGTACATGGCTGAATACAAACTCCGATACAAAATTCACACCAGTGCTATGACTCCTGAGAAGTGCATTTAATATTCCTTTGGATTCACTCCTTTCCCCTAATCTGTTTATGGGCAAGTGTTGTAACTTGTCACTTCCATTCTAAACTAACTGCACTAGGGATGACTACATTGTGCAACAAAAAATGTTTCCTCAAAATTCTCCATTTGAGATTAGAGAAGGAAAGGAAGATGATGGAATCTGGCAAATGATACAGGAGAAATTGTTACCATTTTTTAAAGACCAATGTGTCTTCATTGTTCTATTCTTACTGGTATGGAACTAGTCTTTGGAAAAAACCACTTTGAATGCCTAACCTACCGTGCACCGTATACTGTGATAGACACAGTCTGTACACTCCAGCTGTCACATTTATCCACGATTCCCTCTGTTAATCACACACCACACTCGAGGAATTGGAAATATACAATGAATGAAGTTAATTTAAATTTCTAAGGGGAAATTAGATGTTTAATGGAAAGCTAGATGAAAGATTTTTTTTTGAACTTGTAATAAAAGAATCAAATATCAGACAGCAAAACTTCTCCTTGCATCTCAGTTGGTTATAAGTTTACAGGAAAGACAAAGGAAGGCCAAATTATAAGAAGAAGTAGGAATTTCACAAGAGCTCATTTGCCAGCTTTCTTGTGTAGATGAAATAGTATATTAAACAAAAATCTGTAGATAATGGCATCTAAGCCTTGCTTGTTATTACACTTCAGATTTCCTAGTGCATACACTATGCTCCTTTGGAAAGTGAAAGAGCTCCACCCATGCTAATTACAGTTGTTTCAGGTGGTGGACTGACTACTCTCTGTTCCCCTATCCTGTCCCTAAATTTCTAAAATCTGCACTTTTATTTGTGCTGCTCCTATGTCCAGAATTTTCATTACTCCATTACATGTTTTATGTGCACAATAAATGTTCAAACTTTCTCAAGTGCTTTACTTTTCTTGAAGTCTTCTTTCAATCTCTGGATATACCTGAGAGAGAGACAGGAGAAAGAAAGAAACCAAGAGAGACTGACTAACTCAGCACCTTGAATGGAGGGAGGGAGGGAGGGGGAGAGAGAGAGAGCAAGAGAAACTAAGTCAGCACCTTGAATGTAGACCAGTGGAAGCTGAACTTCAAAATATAGCTTAAATTGAGTACCTTTAAAACCAAAACTGATTATGCCAAATAGATTACTGCCTCTATTAAATTAAACTAGTCTGACTTCATTTCATTGACTTCATCAACATGATTTTGTTATTTTGGAAAACTCTTTCCTTGGGAGATAAAGGTTGCAAATAAACTTATTTTTATGGGGAAAATCCTTTTGATGAACATCAAACTGAAAAAGATAACATCAACAGTTTACTTCTCAAACTGTTTGAAGCTTCTTTACCTCAAAACACAAGCTTGCCCACCAATCCTAAACTAGTATGTCATGCCCCTTATACAATTCTAGTCAAGCTTATCCCATACCTAACCCCCTGCTTACCACACATACTGAAAAGACCTACTTTAAACCAGTGTTCAAAGAACGCAGACTGGTGCAGCCACTGTGGAAACAGTATGGAATGTCCTCAAAAAACTAAAAATGGAACTGCCTTTTGACCCAGCAGTTTCACTGCTGGGAAAGTACCCTAAGAATTCCAAAACACCAATTCAGAAGAACCTATGCACCCCGATGTTCATAGCAGTGCTATTTACAGTAGCCAAGTGCTGGAAGCAACCTGAGTGCCCATCAGTAGATGAGTGGATAAAAAACTGTGGTATATTTAGACCAGCGGTCCCCAACTTTTTGGCACCAGGGACAGGTTTCATGGAAGACAATTTTTCCACTGACAGTGTGGGGAGAGGTGGTAAGACAGGAGGCAGAGGTCAGTTGGTAATGAGAGCAAAGCTTTGCTCACTCGCCTGCTGTTCACTTCCTGCTGTGCTGTCCACCGACCGGTACCAGTCCACAGCTGGGAGGTTGGGGACCCCTGATTTACAGAATGGAATATTACACAGCAGAAAGAAAGAAGGAACTCCTACCTTTTGGGACAGCATGGATGGAACTGGAGAATCTGCTAAGTGAAATAAGCCAGTTGGTGAAAGACAAATACCATATGATCTCACTTATAAGAGGAATCTAATGAACAAAATAAACTAATGAACAAAATAGAACCAGAGACATGGAAACATGGAACAGACTGATAGCAGACAGAGGAGAGGGTGGAGGAAAGAAGGGGAAAGGACTAGTCAGAGAATATGTATGAATGACCCGTGGACACGCACGACAGTGTGGGGGCATTGACGGTGGGGGCCGGGGGGTGGGGTTGGACCGGGGAGGACACAGGGGGAACAATTGGGACAACTGTACTAGAATAACAGTAAATTAAAAAAAGAAGCAGAACATAGGGAACAGAGTCCATAATCCAACACCGTAGTAACTCTGCACGGGGCCAGGTGGGTACTTGAACCATCAGGGGGGCCACTCTGTAAAGTGTCTGACTGTCTAACCACTATGCTGTGCCCCTGAAACTGGTGCAGAATACTAGTGAATATAATTATAATGGAAAAGATTTTAAAAAGTGCTCATTAGGAAAATGCAAAAAACCTTATGAATATCCAGACTTCACCTTCCTCTTTCTGAGAGCCTGCGAAGACCTGGCACGGTAGTATGTGCTCTTGCTGAGATCATGCACAGCTGGCTTTGTCTGGTTAACAGGTTGTTGAGTGATATTTTGGGAGAGCCAACATTCACCACGTATGCTTCACTTACTTCATTTCCCCCTTTGGGCACTAGCACGTTGAGTTTATAAGGAGAACATAAATATATTTGAGATAGAAAGAACCACACTATAATTATAAACATATACAATTAACTCATAAGAGCATAAGCCTATTTCACACTGTGGATCCGCTAGTATGTCTCAATACTTCTCCACTGACAAAAATGAAACTCTGAGCCGTGTGTGTGTAAGGAAAAATTTCCCTTGATCAGCCTCTGTCTAACTCTGCTTTGGTGGTGCTGCTATTGTTTTCTGTATTGATTTGTTTTCTGTATTTCCTTTTCTTTTCTGTTCACACTCAACACCATGCATTTCAATGACAGTTTCTAACTTTTGCTGCCTGGAAGCTGAGAGATAAGTAGATGCATGTTCCCAGAGGAAGAAAAAACATAAAATACTAAAAGACTGAAATTAAAAGAAAAAAGGTTGCTTCCTTGTTTTAGCTTTCATTTCTGATAGCAGTGCATTCTTCACTAAATTTGCTCCCAGTTTTCCTCAAAGTACAAGGTCTTTATCAATAATATTTCTGAGGAGACTTGGTTTTGTCTAGGATACAAGGTCTCCCGACAGTTCCCTGCTCTGCCTGCTTTTATCTCTCGATTTTGGTGGTGGAGTTGGTAAAGTACAGGAGAGGGGGACTTATCTCTAAAAGCCGATTTCTTTTTAGGAGGATGAAACAGCTTTCAGATGAAATCTACCCCTAAAATGCAATATCCTTTCAGGAAGAAAGTGTATCTTATAAAGACACCTGTGTGCCATATGTATGCACTCTCCTTTCAGATGGGAACGGCAAAGCTCTATTGGAGAAGTTTTGTTTCATAGCCTCTTCCTGTAGCAGGAGATCTGAGATGAGAAGAGAGGTCGTTTTTCCCACCTTCATCCCTCAAATAAACCCTTGTTTTACCCGGTGGGGGTTACTAAAGTGCCTAGGCAATTATATTAGCAGTTAATCATTAAAGAGAATCAGATGCTAAACAGAATTGTTAGCTCCACATTCTACACATACGCTTTGTGCAGGTTTCCCACTTGGTTTAGAAGTGAAACAAAATGATTACAGGGAATTAGTTAAACAAAGGTGGGAAACTACTCGGCAAGACGCAAAACTGACAGAGCACCTAAACTCCATTAGGCGCATGCTGACGAATAAACTCATCTGAAATAGACCTCCTAATAGAAGCTTAAATTAGCTCAAAGCAATAAAAAATGTAATTGGTTTCCTTGGCAAAGGTCTTTAGATGCAGGATGCCCTGAAAATGGGAAGTATGAATGACAATATAAGTAAAAGTATTATTCTTTACACAAAAATAGTTAATAATGTTTAAAATGTATTTTAATTTTTGGTACGTTTTTAGAAAACAATCATTAAACATTTGGATTAAAGGAAGTGACCAAAATGATAATCTGTATATAAAAACTCTTGTAATTCAGCTCTTTAAATTGTTTTTGCCATTTAGCTCTATGGTACATAATTACTATAAAGCCAATGAATGAAATTAAGTGAGCAATGGCATCAAATTATTTACTATACATTATCATGTTACGTTAACGTATTTTGTGGATGCCAATTCTGTTTCTTTCTCACGGTTTGGGGGAGACTGAAGAATAACAGGTGGCCTGGGAGACTGGGTAGATATGTAAATCATTGACTGGTAAGAAACACAAAGAACACAATAGAAGAATAAAATAATGAATTTAATTTTGGACTTTAGAGAGACTATGATTTCTGTGTCAAGGTTACACATCAGTATAAATAAAAACCCAGACATTAAAAGTAAATTTTGGGCTGGAGATATTGTGTGGAAAGCCTTATCAGCCTACGGCTTGTAGAGAACTTTGGAGTGAATAGGCCTTCTTGCTACAGTGTGTAGAATGAGAATAAATGAGAGCCAGAGCAGAGCAAAGGGATAACGACACGATTGATCCCAAGGAAGAGAAACAGGACCTTTGATGCTTCTGAGAAGGAGATAGATTGAAAAATTGTAAGAGATACACAGAATAATGCATCAGTACTTATAGGTCATTCCGGTGAAACTTAATGCTATAAGGATTTTGATTGTACCTATTTACTTATTACATTTTCATCTTGCTTGAACACCAGGGAATGTACCCTTCCAATTACAGAGGAGAAAAGACATCCCAAACTCTCTGCCCTGAATCCAAACAACCTGACCCTAACAGGGCCTCTGAATTTGACTAGGCCAGATTCGTATATATAAGAGGCGTCATTGAGACTTTGTAGAGTTGGATATTGAGGATCTATCTGTGAATCTGATTGGAGGGCCGGCAGAGTTCTCGGGATAAGGGAGAAACTCAGTCGTCTTGCTCTAGGTTAAATGAGACTCCGTGCAGCTGCGCGCAGGACCAGTCTGCCTTTCCTGACTATGCCTTTCCCGTCCACTCTGTCCCCGTGGGGCTGGGAGGAAGGAAGTGCAGTTGTAGATGACTTAATATTGAGGATTTTGATAACGAGTGAATTATTACTGTAGTAATGTTTCTTCATTTCATAGCTTTCTTAAGGTGTCCCAGAGATCTGGGTAATTTTAAGATGCCCCAAAGACTTCAGAATTAGTACTTTTATGAGAGCGTGAGAATTCCTGGGTCAACTGATAGTGAAGTCCTGATACTTTATTTTTCATGTAAAAAGTGAAAGAGATAAAAGCCTTGATGTTTAGTTCTCTGCTTCTGTATTTCCTTACTTGGTTAAGCACACCCCCTTTAACCAATAACCTTCTTTATAATTTGTCGCTATTCGCTGTGCTGTGCAAAACTCTAAAAGAGTCTTAAAGTTTGTGATGTGAAACTCAGTTTTGCATTTGTTTCATGTATAAGTTTTGTGGCTTTTAAAAGTTACCTTTAGTTTATATATTGGAAAGAATGTATTTGTAGCCAAAAGTTCCATGCATTAATGAGATCCCATGAAGCCTTAAAAATTTTAGATTATCTAACTTGGTTTTGAACTAATAAATATTTTATAGCTCCTCTGGGTTTATTTTTCAAGTATTACATTAGCAAATCTCAGCTCACATTGTTTATTATTTCTTAATATATTTTTTGTTTGTTTGTAATCTCACCCAGGAATGGGTGTTCAATAAATATTAAATAAATAATTTTAAATGAAAAAACAAACTATTATGTGTTTTGAAACACCGTATTTTGACTGTTTATAACTGATACCCACATTATGCTAACAGCAAAGTGTAATGTTTCATTCCACTCTGCCCCAGGCCTTCTTACTTTTGTAGGTATTTCAAACAGAAAACGATGACAGTTTGAAAAGTCTTAGCAATGAGAGAAAAACCCCACAAATATGCAGTGCCTGTTTAGGGACCATTTTTTTGAGTACCACTTATCCAAATTCCATAGGAAAAGATGGAAAGTCACAAATAGCAATGTCAATGTCAATTAATACAGATCTAGTCAATCTTCCTATTAATTCAGGCTTTTGAAGAGTTACAAAAGGAGACTTGATGATGGAACAGGAAGAACCCTCTTATCACCGTGAGGTCCTGTCTAGGGCGAGTCCAGCAAGGTGCTGGTGATTCTGCAAGTAATGAGACAGGAATCCTTGGACAACAATCTGAAAAAATTTAAGTACAGATTCTTAGGCTTCACCCAAAAGACACTGAATCAGTATTTAGTCAGCAGATACTGTGACTGCTTCAGATGATAAAACTTAAGGGACACCAACCCCCTCCCCCCCAAAAAAACAACAGTAATCAAGATAAAAAATTTTTAAAAGTTAAAATTATTACAAAATGCAAAAAGGGATGAACAAACTATGAGAACTTTAAACGAAGATGCAACCAGTATTATTGATCTTTTATTTTCCCTCAGGCTGTGGCCTGGCACCGCAGGACACTGTGTCTTAAAACCAAAGAAAAACAAAACTGCAAAATGTCACCAGGAATAGGCCGAGCCTGAGGGCAAATGTTTCCCTCAGTGATCTACCGTCGCTGGTTTTCTTTGAGGAGTTCCTGCAGCTTGGGGATGCTGCTTTTCTGCAGCTGCCAGGACCCGGGCTCTCAGCCCAGCATCTGAGATCACCCAAGAGTCAGAAGGAGTTGATTGGAAACTATTGTCTTTGGAATTAATGACTTCTAGACCTCATCTCAAGGATGCTTACAAATTTCACATTACTGGCCTATGCCTGTATTTACATGTATCATTAATTCAGAAGAATTACAAATCAAAGGAATAATTCAGATCAAAATCAAGAGAATGAATATCATTACAAATATGTTAGTTCCCTGAAGATTTTTGGATCCTCCAAACATGGAATTCAGCTTAAACTATGACCAGACAGAACACGCCTCCTCTTTTTGGTACCGTTAATGCTCATTGCAGTGAATGATGATAAATTGATTGATGGTTTTCTTTGGCATGTATTGAATAATAACGTATCATTTAAGTGTGTTTGTAAAACATTTCATAGGAACAAAATAGTTTGAGTACTTTTGAAAATTACCATAAATATTTTCAGAGTGAAAAAAAAGTAAGTGGTGTGTACTGTTTCTCATGTAGATATTAATAGAATTTTAAAATAATATTTATTATTGCTTACTATCTACCTGGCATGTATACATAAAATGAGAAGAGAACAAAGGCAAATCACCATAACTTAAATATTTATTTATGTCTAAAATAAAATGTGCTCTATCATAATATAAACAATGTACTACAGGCATCACTTGCAGACCAATAGAAGGGCCCAAAATATTATCAACTCCACTCTGAGGAGTGCTGATAGAAGGTGTGGAGGAGAAAGAACTTTTTTTTTACCCTTCTAGATTCCTTTAGCTGTTCTAGTAATCAAACTGACGTGACACAGAATAACAAGAGAAAATAACCAAATTTCATTACCCATGTATGTTTGAAAACTGCTCATACATGAGATGTTTATAGAGAGAAAATTATAATTGTATATATATGTATATATATATATGCATATATACACAGATATACGGCATTCTTAACTAAGGATGTGGTAAGATATGCTTTAGCTTCAGAGGGGAGAAAGGCCTTTTGCAGGGTGATAGGAAGAGTAGATATTCAGGAATTAGAAGTTCACCCTGCCCTATAATATAGGTGGATTCTTTAAGGTGCATTTAAGGGAGACATAAATGTTTTTCATGGACCTGTAAGTTTTCAATCCCCTCAGCTCAGAATATGTCACATGCCAAAGTGGCCGATCTTGGGGAGTTCATTCCTGAACCCTTTCAAAGGTAAGTTGAAATGGAAAGTCCTCCTAGTTCTCCTGTTAGCAATATTTTTATAATTTGATCAAAGACAGTGGGTTAATGTATATATTTCACTTGCTTCTACAACGGTCCGAAAAATGTGTGAGTTCTATGCTGAGGAAGATGGAGAAAAATCAATCCATTTAGCTGTAAAAAACAATCCATTTAGGTCTGTTCTATGTTGTCCTCTGCAACCCTTCCTACTGGTTATATTTTCTACACTGTGTGTGATTTAGCATAATAGTTAACACCTCATATATGCAATCAACCCAGAGAAGGAATTGCATAAAACCATATCTCATGATAGCTCATGAACTTGACCTTCAAGCTCTTCCAGGAAGAAAAGTTCTAAATAGATGAAATTAAGTTAATCAATATAACCGTTTGGTTATCTGGATTACCTGAACTTAACTGTTAATAGGGCGTTAGAAATCCACTGAGAGTGAAGCAGGCAAATAGGGGAAACAGAGAATGAGAGATGAAGAGAAACATTAATATTTAACACCTAGTCTGAGAAGGATAAGAGAGAAAATCAACAATTATAATTCAGTCTGAGGAGCAAAGAGCTCCTTCCTCCCTGTTTAATGGTTGTTCTGCACATCACTGAATCGCAGTCTCCCACAGTAGGTAGTCATCGAGATGATGCCCCTGGTTTGTCACAGAAGGACAGATAAACACAAGAATGAAGAATATATATATATATATATACACATATATATATATAAAATCTATCAAAACTGTGTATGTATATATATGTGTATATGTGTACATGTATTAATTGATAATTAATAAGTTAAAAAGTTATTTGAAAAATTAACTTGTGATACCATCCCACTGCAGTATACACCACATAATGATGTTTTTCTGTTGTGAGTAGTCCTTTAAACAAAATATTAAGAATCATGAGTTTCTCCTGGAGGCAACAATAAAAATAGGTTCTTTGCCTCTGTCTGGTAAGAACCCAGGATGATTATAGATTAAAAAAACAGAGCGATATTAGAATTCCTTGGTAGGAGACTCAGCTCCATAGTTTCCTTACCCTGTGATTATGAAAAAAAGTCCCTTGAACGTTTAGACTTATGCCTATTGAGAAAAATAAAGCCTGTCCTGACAAGGTTGGTGTGGTGTGGGTCAGACTGCATGATAGCCCTGTCAAAATTTATGTGTATAATATAATATGTGCCACTTAAAATGTATGTCATTTTTAAAAGTTGAATATGAAAAAGAATTAATAATTTTCATTGAAAACTGTGAGAATCTTATTAGATCTTTAGTGTGGGTTTTCAGCAATGAGTTTATAACTTTCCTAAAGACATGGTTTTTATGATTGTTTCTCAGCATGAGTGAATTAAAACAATGAATCTGTCCAAATCCATTTAGACTTTGATATGGAAATTATAATGTCATTTTTCTGTACTGTTTTAAAGAGAAGTTTTTGTAAAAATTTATGTTAGCATGATCATAGAAATCCAAGTTAAAAAGGATATTTATGTTCATCTAACATAATCCTGACTGTTCTTCCTAAGTGTACATCCTATATTACAGACTTCAATGGTAATAACACGTCTTTGAAAGAGACAACTGAGAGTCCTTTGAAATTTATAAATTACATTCTAAGAAAAACAATTACATATGAATACACACAATTTTTTTCCCCATATAATTTCAAAGGATTCATAGATATCCTGAATTCAATCCATAAATTCCCAGTTAAGGACAGTTTTATTTCTTTTCAGGCAATAAGTCCAACTGAATTAAAAGTAGATCTGAATTTTTCTTTGATTTTAACCAGTGGGAAACAGGGAAATGATTGTGGGAATTTAGAGGTAAGAATAATACTTTGAGATATTCTGCTTTTTCATTTTATTTGGTTTTATAATTTTCTTTAAATTAAGAAAAAAGTCATCTAAATTAAGAATAAAATGATGCAATTTATAATGTGAAACAAATATAAAAATTAAATTAAATTTAGAGTGGGAAAATAATTTTTTATTACAATAGTCACTTGTTTGTTTATGAAATTTGAAAAGTTTTCACTTTTTGGTGAATTTTTCATGGTTGATATTGTTTGAAGTATAATTGAGATCAATTTAAATTTGAACAAGTAAGGCAAAAACAAACTCTTTTTAAGGGTTAAAAGCAATGTCTAATTTCATGTCAAAACCTCAGTTATCATGAAAATAAAATCTGCTGTTGGATGGATGAATCATCAACAGAAAGAAAGAGGAAAAATGAGTAGAAACTAGAGTGGATGAGAATAATGTAGCTCAGGTGAAAAAGGAAAAAAAAAAAAAAAAACCAAAGAAGTTAACATAGGAGTAGCCATCATTAATTGCAGGCTTATCATATTTCCCAGTATGTCAAGAATAAAAACCCAAGCAGAGTGTCACAATTCACTTTTTAAAAATCTGTGTTTTGAGATAAATATCTTTTCGATTGATGATTTTTTGTTCATTTGGTGACTCCAAGGAGATTGCGAACATCCCCTATTCAGTTGCTCCTTAGGTGCAATTGCCTAGCATAGGGGGGAAACAAGGAGAAATTAGTGTGTGCAGGAGTGAGAAACTTCTTTAAGGGTGAACTGAGAGCCTGGGTCAGTGGGGGGCTGTTTACAGAGACCACATTCGATACTGCCTGGGCTAGGAAACCTTTCACCCTCATTCCTGTCTCGAGTTTGGGCGGCTTTCTTTAAATGCATGTATAATTTGGGAACACCAGGTAGTCTTTCTTTCCTGCCACCCATCCCCAACTCCACTGCCATTGCAGGCTGATGCTCAGGTTTTTTAAGGTCATAAGTTGAAGCTTTACAGTATCTTGCCATAGCGGAGCGTGGAGAAGGGAGTAGGGAGGCAGTGAACCAACCGCCGGTCACCGTGGTGTGGAGTGCCTTGAAATTAAGCCGACAGACACAAACTTCTGGAGCTTCTCATACGAAGAAAATCTAGAACTGTTTCTGCCCCTTTCCCAAAAGTGGAGAAACAGCAAGAAGCTGTAAACTCTCAAACCCTTTGCTTATGAGCATGCACAGTCTTGGCGGGAGATTGAACGCACTTTCCAGGAAGCACTGAGGAAGCAGACACAGTGGAAGTTCAAGCTTTACTGGGAGTCAACATTATTCACAGTTCTGGCCCGTGGCCACTTCCTGAAATGTTTTGGTTTTTTTTTTTTCATGATGAGTAATCATTTGTCTAGGCATATTTCAATGATGCTCATGAGTTGGTAACTTTTATTGCATCCCCTCTATCAGCTGGGTTGAGATAACTCTTTGTAGTGGGTCGGAATTGAAACTAAGACTTATGATGCTTTTTTCCTCTAAGTATCTTCAAAGACATTTAAGCAAGAAAGTTGTATGATCAGATTTTTGTGCAGAAATCTCATCCTGACAGCGCTGTGGAGTCGAGCAAGACTGCAGGCACTCAGGAGGCCTTGCAGTTCAGGTGGGAAGCTGACAGACTCAGCCAAGAGACAGGCAGTGAGACAAAGGGGAGTTCACAGATTTTTGAAATTTAGAAGATGAGACTAAACTAAAATTTGACAACAGACTGTATATAATTGATAATGGACAGAGGCCTAAGAGTGATTGTCAATGTTCTGAGCAGAGTGACTAATTAAATGATGATTTTGTTAACCGAGGTAGCATTTCATGAGAAAGTAGCAGGTTTTAAAAAGAAGATGGGGGAAGTTTGAGTTTGAAGTGAGTGGCAGTGTAGGCTTGATTCTGAGTTCGTCTAAGAGAACTCTAGGTATCTAGGGTGGAATCTGGAATATGTGAGAATCGTCTGGAGGAAAAAAGTTTCAAATTGTACATGTACCTTTCTGTCTCTTTCAAGATCATGATAGAGTCACAAATAGAATGTCCCTCACCCATTTCTCTGAGATCCTTGCCTGCAGTGAGCTGTTGTTTACGATAGAAGTATGAAGCACTTATCAAGTAACTTGAGGCATAAAATAAAAGATTAACGAACACTGGAACCAGGAACACTGAAATATTCAACTCAGTACACGTGGATTGAGTGATTTCTAAAAATTCACCATTGTTTTCTACCCATTATGAAATATAGTTGAATGACATTCGACTATACTACTTAGTAGTTATAGTCTCTTAGGAAAACCAGACAAGTGATTAATAATTTTGACATAATGAAGTGAAAGCAATGATAAAGATAGTCCTGTGACGTTATTGACTAACAGTACAAACTGTCAGTGTGTGTGTATAAGGTGATAGTGGTGAGAGTATAGACTTCACTGGAAGAGGAGACCTAAGTTTCTAAGGGTTGGGGTAATGAGTCGGTAAAGCAGAAGATGGAATTTCCCAGATAGCGTGGCTATCATGTGCTTTTTAAGATTGCTTTTGACTACAAGCGATGGCACACCCACGCAACTGTGGTGCTAACAATAGAGTCGTTTACTTTTTCTTTATACCATGGAGGGTAGATACAGGACATAAGTAATTTGGAGTGAAAATACCTGACACAACCAAAAAATGTCAACATAGTTGTATAAGCATACTTTATAGAAATACAGAGACAAATCGAGTAGCTGAAAAAGTGTGGAATGACTGACTCCGGAGAATAGGATTTAGGAGTATTATTTGGTGATGTGAGAGATTGCTACTTTTCCATGTAAATCTTGCAATATAATTTAAAAAATAAGTACAGATATTAATGACAAAAATAAAGTTTTAATTTATGTAATATTTTGAGTATGACTTGACATTTTCATTACGGCCTTGACATACTGAGTTTGAGGTTTCAATGTATGTCCTAATGGCAATACCATACAGTTTGAAAAATCAAACCTTGAGATGTGGTTTTTGAAAGTAAGAAGCTCCCTGGAAGAATGAGAGAAGAAGTGGTCACAGAGATAAAGTACAATCATTACATCAGGAATTTCATGTACGAGAAAGTGACCCATAACCCAAATAAAGGCCTAAAATTATACTATATGGTTCCTAGATGTTTAGTCATTGGTTAATTTGATAAGAGAAGTTGTTTACAATTTAATGAGCTTATTGGACTACTCAGAAATGTTATAAACATACTTAACCAATTGAGGACAAATAATACTTAAAAATACAGGATTCACTTTTTCTTTTTTTTAAATTTTTGCACTTTTCCAGCCTGCAAAGATATCAATACATGTTTCACTACCTTGATGAGGTTTGGGATTTCTAAAAAAGAAAGTGAAGAGAAAAAATGTAATTATGTGTTGTTTTTTTTTTCATTCCATATAAAGATGTCAATCCAACCTTCCTCCCTTAAGTCAGACATGCGTATGTATCAAAAGAAAGCTGAGAAACTTGAAACTCGAGTTTGCATTTAAGCCATAGAATTGAGAGGATTGAGGATATGATCCAATGAAATTTTCATTCCCACTATTTACTACCTCTAAACCACTTAGCAAACTGAAGCAAAATCTTTTTTAATTAATTAATTTTACCATATATTTGTCCGTTAACAAAACCTCTGTATGCAGTTTTAAGAGGAGTCATGATGAAATGGGCATAGAAAAAGGGGAGGGTACCAGAGTGGCAAGTTTCAGCTCTTACCACCAACTCACAGTTAAAGCCCACATTGTCTAACTGTGCAGGGAATATTGAGGCATCGACACAGGCTGACGTTCAGGTGGGAATGCCAGAAATAAAAGCATTATTTCCCTGTGGACTTTTATTGATATGTCATCAATCTGGAAGTTCTTAGAAACACACAGGTGAGAAGTAGCTGAGATGAGGAAGTTTATACCTCTGGGGAGCTGCCATTTTAAAGGTTAAGGTGACCCCAAATATAGGTGCAAAATACATGGAGGTTATGCCCAGGAATCAGAGATGTGTAGTGCCTGCAAAATAGAGATGATGACAATGGACCAGTAAAAATAACCACGAGCCCAGGACCTGTAATCATAGGATGCCAGTGCTAACTAACACAATACCTCATGTCTTTTACCAGCCTCTGAATTCACCAGCAAGAGACCATGCCAGGTATGTAAGACAAGCAAGTACAAGAGACTAGCAGTCAGAAAATAAACTGTGCCATTTTTTTCTTTTGAATCTAAGTATCATATTAGGAAGTAGGGAAAAGTTGGGAAAAATAGTCCCAAATGGACTTTGAATAGTCTGAATATTAGTGCAAAATTCATGCAAAAGAGATTAAGTTAAAACTCATTTTAAACAATGATAGTTATCTGTGTCTTATCTTCCTACTAGGTTGGTGGCCTATGATGAAGTTAGTTTAAATAGAGTAATATTTTAAAAGCTTTTTTTTCCTGCTGCCAGTTTTAGTTGTAGTTCATGTGCTTCGATCCCACGACAATGCGTTAGGTGAGAACTCAGCAAATGTAGGAAAAATAGGGGAAATGACTTGTGTTCTCATTTAAATGTTATCCCTGTTTTCTTTTGTGCACTTCCTTCAAGACTGAATTTACTTTTTAAAATGTAAGGTATTCTCTATGTTCAATTCTCCTACTCAGTCGGCTGTGGGATTGAATTGAAATGTTAAAAACCCAGAGAACTGGAATAAGGGCATTCCAAGTGTCAACTTGTTAAGGTCAAGTCGTTATTAAGGAATTGGGAGTTTTCCAGATTTTAGGATCTACCATCTCCTCAGTTCCTGAATCCTGAGATACTTTACCTCATCAGTACACCCCCTCTGCCATGTTCTAGGCTCCGACCAGGACCAAGGCTGACTTTCGTCAAGAGGGGTTTAAAATGTCTAAACCATCCAGCGACTCAAGAGCAAGTCATTTTTCCTGCTAGACTGACTCCTACTCCAAATCTGCCCCCGGTTTAATATAGTTTGCCCCTTCATTCATGCCAGGTTTCTCTCTCTCTACTCTCTATCGCCAGTGCCCAAGTCCTGATTTTGTCATCTAACTAGTAGCAGAGTTTCACACTGAATTTCTGTCTTGCTCTTATCTGTCTCCCCTGCTAAGAATGGGATAATTCTTCCTAAACACTGGCTCTGTAGCTAGGACAGAATACTGTGACAGATTCATCACTTGCTCCGCTGAGTTTCAGAGTGCTGCCTGTAGAGGCACCTTCATTACCTTGTGTCGAGCAGTCGGGAAGCCAAATGTTTGCTTGTGTTCCCATCTGTTGTCTGCACTCTTCCTACTGAGTTGGACTTCCCCTCATCAGCAATAGTCGGCTCTTTCTACCTAGAGCCCATTTATAGTTCCAAGTGCTTACCTCTTCCTGTCTAGCCTGCACCATAGGCTTTTAGATACACTAATTATTCTTTTTTGGGGGGGGAAAAGAACTGTGGATTGATTAGGGTATGTTTGATTTTGTATAATGGAACATCTACGTTAAACTGGCACAAGCAACATATAAATTTATCAGTTTCCAAACCTGAACCGAGGAGACAGGATGACTTCAGAGTTGGGATCAGCCAATGGCTCCGTATCCACACGTGTAGTTATGGGGATGTGTACATGTCACAGTGAGCAGATACCCAGACACTTTTGACAACTTTCCTGTTGGTCTGGAGATAGGTCTCCAAGTGAAAATTGTCCTAGTAAACTATATTATGAGGTCTGATTTAATTTAAAAACCAGACTTAGATGAATGTAAGTATATTCATCTGAAAGTTTCAACTCTTCTAGTTTGGATAATAAAAGTTAGTGAAGGAATTCATGTTGGTATTTGTAAGGTGGGAATACAATTTAGTTGTATTTTGGGAGTGAAATATATGAGGGTTAGGCTGGGAGTGTTTATGACATTGTGGCTTTGATCTTATATCATTTTCTAATTTTAATATGCTGTCTTTTCTCAAAAATAGTTCAGGAAGCCTGAAATGTATTGTTTAACTAATACTCTGAGATCAATGTAATTCCAGAGGAAGTATGCATTCAGTTACGGAATAAGAGTTCTGCCTAGGGAACACCATCACGCCTCTGTGCTTTCTGACTCTGGATCGGAGATCCATGCTCTTACTTATTTTTAAATAAAATTCCCCAGGAATGTGTGTGTTTGGGGTGGATGGAGGCTTTCTTTAATCATAAATTATTGACTTTTAAGTTATATAGCTTGTGTCTTGACATGTTTAACTCGAGCCAGACTTGGACAAACAATGCTAAACAATTGATTGGATAAAAAGATACAAATATTTATGTTTCTAAAATTGGCATCTTAAGGGCCTTTTCCCTCTCTCCCTCCTTCCTGGGCCTTAAATGAAGTCTTACCCAGTTTGCTTATAAACCACATGCTGATGGAGTGAAGATATAAGAGTATGAAGAAGCCAACATTAATAGTAACACAAGCACATTTTGCATTCATTATCTTGACTTGTGAAAGGGTACTTTAAAAGATAACAAATGGATAATCAATGACTCCAGTATTTTTATTGGAAAATATTTTCAGGAAGCTCTTTGCAAGAAAAAAGCATTTTTACCTGAGATGTTAATCTGGATTTACCTGGCTTTAGACATTCACTGCATTTACTGGGAGCCGCCTCATCTTAGGCAGGTACACCTCATCAATCTTGGTGTACTGCGATATAACTAGGAGTAGAGAAAGCACCTGAGCACCCTGCTGTGCACTCGGAAACAAGTGGCCCTCATTTATCACCTCAGCATCAGCAGGCCTGGCTTAGCTTGGAGCTGAAGAATTGGAAGGAATTATCAACATTTTCCTACTCGGCAGTCTCTTGGTTTAGCTACAGGTTGTATTTTGCAGGTCATTGTGGTTACTTTATATTTTCTATGTATGTATTCATAACCCACCTACGAATCTGATGTACAAACTTTATTCCAAATGTATTCTCTGTGCCAGGGAGTCGGATGACCAAATCAGACAAAAGTGGTCTCAAGAAGTAGAGAAAAAAAGATTGAGGGATAACTGTTCCTAATATCCTGTTCCCTAACATGTAGGAAGGCAGTTTCCACTGCCTTTTAGTCTAACAGGAGAATTAACATCTAAATCTTTTGGAAACTTCATGATTAGAGAGCCACATTACACACTTTGCTTTATACTTAATTTCTGTCTACCCAAGTCAAAGGTGATTGGGAGATTAATAAAAATGTCAAAGGTTGTATAGTACAGACCCAGCTGCAAGTGTTTGACAATAACTGAATAGCTCCACCTGAATTGCCTGCTTCACATGTAAAATACTGTTCTTGAAACTGTAGACAGGGCCTGGGTTGCAAGTCAAGGTAATGATCTCAATGGCCAATATTACTTCGCACGGGAGAGATGGAGAGTTGTTTTTGGAAACTGTGAAAGGCAGCTGTTATTCTGTCCACATGAAGTCATTCCCATCCTCTCTTCTCTTTCAGAAGAAGGTTTTGCAAAATCTGTCAACAAAATCTTTTCACGCATAAATTTAAGCAGTGATTTTGCGTTCAAGTCAGCTGTTATAAGGAAGTATCATGCTAGCTCCAGAATAAGAAAGGCTCAGGATCTGAAAAACCCTTATTTTTGATAGGATTGGTGTGCTAGGTATCAGTTGGGATCAGAACTTTTTCTCAGGTCCTTCTCTTCAGTAACTAGGCACTGTAATTGTCATTTCTTTTCACGTTTGCACTTTTTTTGTGCTTTGATTTTTAATTGTTATTCAAATACCGTTGTCTGCATTTTCTCCCCATCCCTCCACCCCACCCTCAAATTTGCACTTTTTGAATATCATTATTGTTTGGTTGTAGTAATCATGGTCAGGCCTCACACAAATATTTCTTTTTTTACAGAGTCGATTTTTTTTGAGACAAAAAGATATTTACGTATTGCATTTCATAAATTCCTTCATTGCTTCCTCTGTGTTGTTCCACCTCAATAAGACTGTGTTTCCCCCCACGAAGTCGTAGTCAAAGCAGAATACTGCTAAGCCAGGTACACGGGTACAATGATCTGGGATGATCTCTTCACTGATAAGCAAATGTTAGAAGATAAAAGGAGAAGCCAAGCTATGGGACATTAATATAAGAATTTTTAGGGCCTCACTTTCCATTTCAAATACCCTTACCAGTACATTTATACTAGCAATGATAATAATGTTTATTATCTATTGAATCCCTACTATGTACCAGGTAAATAATTCTTTTATATTTTCTTTTATTTGAATTCTCATACAAACATTGAGTTATGTGTTTCTTTCTTTCCTTCCTTCCTTCCTTCACTTTTCTTCCATCTTCTCCCCCCTCCTCCCCTCTCTCTGCCCTCTGCTTTCATTTAATGAACTTTGACAGTCTAGATCAGCTTTTAAGTAAATCTGAGCTCTCTATACAACTCTGCTTGATGGAGGCTCACAATATAGGGATTATGGTGAAAGGGAAGTGGATGTTATTAAAATGTTTCAAAATCTCCCCCTGGATGTGTTCTTATGGGTGAAAAAGAATAGCAGATTTACAGGGTGGGGCAAAAGTAGGTTTACAGTTGTTTGTATGAAACATAATACAATAATTGATAAATAACAATACAGTAACACACTGTGTTTTATGTACTCACAATTATAAAACCTACTTTTGCCACACCCTGTATTCAGGACTAAGGTTGATATATAGTTATGAAGCAATAATTCAAAAAGATATTCATATGGCTTTTTCACTTTTTTATTTTCAAGGAAATAATTTTAATTAAACTAAAATGGAGCAATCATCATTTTCCTTATAACAATTACATCTGGCAGGTTACAGCATTTATTTTAATAATATGAACATCTTGACTCATTAAGTTTAAGGGCCTACTGTTGGGTTACAAAGCCAGAAATCACGTCTGTTCTTTTGTTTTTGAATAATCAAATTAGTGCATTAAGTAAGTTATAATCATTAAAATGTGTAATGCACTAATATTAATAAAATGATGTGTTTTTCAGTGGAGATAACTTACCAAAACATTACAGGAAAATGAAGTTAGTAAATAAAATGCAATAGCTTCCTGATAACTAAATCCTTTATCTTATTGAATGCCTCAAACATTGCCACAGAATTTTAATGTCCACAGCTTTGACTGTTTCAAAATTCTAAAAAATTAGTGATCAAAACACTGCATTTAGCCATCTGCAGCCTGAGCCCTTAAAAAAGACCCTTACCCTGGCAAGAGATTCACATTAATCAATTTGTGATTTATACTGGACTTATAATTGATTTTCATTTGAAATCATAAATATAAAATAGTTTTCATTAAACTAGACTCCCACTACTAGCACTGTAATAATGCCCTGTTCCTCTGACAATATAGAGTCGAAGTTCAAGTTCATAAATGAAAGGGCTGGGTTCAAGTAGCTGACCACATGCAGGATTAGATTTGTAACTGACTCTCAAAAGCAAGACCAAAGATGAGTAGAGACAAATGAAAGTACTTTTCATTCTGAATAAATCACTTTAAGTACAGGTCTGAAGGAGACTCTTTCTCAAATGATTTTTATTATTTAAGCACTATTTGTAATATAATTCTCCTCTGTTAATAAACTGGCCACTACTCTTTTAACAGACATCTAGGGTTAGCATGAAGACAACAAATTGAAATGACATTTTTTACCAGTCTAGATTCTAGCATTTTTTCCTGCTTCTTCTGTCTTAAATATCATTTGTAAGCAACTCCAATGCACATTTAATGGCTAAGAAAGTGATAATAAATAATCAAATAGAACTTGATGGCTTTACAGCAGAGTTTTATATAGGATGTAAAAAATAATAAATTTCACATATTATCAAAATAATAAGATTGAACCATATATAAAAAAAGAAAGCAGAAGAGGCTCATTGGTAAATAGTATATAGGCAAGAACGTTTTGTTAAAGGGAGATGGTCAACCCATGAAAGAAGAATATATGGTTTCATTTAAAATTTCACTTCTCATCACCTTTTGACAGAGTAAAAATAAATGATGTTTTGAATACAGATATGATTATTGGGTCTCTTAGTATTTCAACAGATTCTTATTTCTTCAGAATGCCTAACCATGGAATTTGAGCTACTCTTTCCTTGTGAGATCCAGAGATGCTTCAAGTTTGTGCTGAGATTTTGAGAGCACAGTCCACCTCCTCCATGGTGGACACTGTCCATTCTGAAAGTCACGGGAGTTGGAGGACCTCTCTCACCTATCCCCTGGAACTCTTGCCCCTCCCCTCGGAAGCTCCCTGGAAGCAGTTAGGACTAGGCACTGAGTCTCCCCCTTCTCCAAAGGGAAGCCCTGACCCTCTCCCATGTTGGCAAAATTTCCATTTCTATGCCAGTCCATGCCTGACTCTGTCCCATGTCCTGGGAAACAGGTCTGAATCCAACATAAGAGGATACCTGTTCTGCCTCCTACCCCTGAATGCTCTTGGAGAACTCATCCCATGCGAAAGAGGAAGGAGATGTTAGCTCCAGCGGTGTGTGTTCATGTGTATGAGACTCCCTTAGGAGCCTCTCTTCTTGTATTACTGCATAAATATATGGGTCAGTAGTCTTTCTGTTGACTGGAATCGGTTACTAACTACTGTTTAAACATTTCTATGGGGACATACATGTGCACTGCATCTGAAGAAAGTGAACAATGTAAAAATCAAATTCTGGTGTTTCACTATTCCTATATGTCAGTCTATACATACATAGAAAAGAATTAGAACATATTAAGTATACTTAGCATGTAAATACATATTGCACAAATTCAGTTTTCATTAATAATATTCAAGGGTATCATTAAACTTATTTTTCATTATAAATTCATAAATAATAGACTTCTTCAAAATTTTAACAATTTTCTGATAGTTGCTGAAAATTGTGTTTAAATTAATTTTATATTCTCATTTGTTTTATTCTCATTTCTCTGTTTCAGAATAGATCTGAGCTGTCTGAGTTTTTTACATACTGCAATTTTGAATAAACATGCTTTGAGGTACCTCATTAAAGAAAACAAAACAGAAAATCAAGCACACAAAACATTCTGTTTCCACTGAACATAAAACCTATTTCCAGGTTCCTTGTCAGATTAGGAAAAGATGAAAATGCTCTGTTAAAATGTGATGAAGCTTTCATCAGAAAAAAGAACAATATTAGGATTGATAATGGTGTGGTTTTTTTGGTATTCAATCCGCAGAGAAGATTCTCATGTGGACAGATGTAGGCCATGCCCAGACTGGCTGCCGGCCCGTCTGCCAAGCCTTCAAAATAATGGATCACGTGACTGCACAAGTCATGAGCCGATTTGCCTTGTGAATTAGCAATGTGACTGGGCATGCATGATTTCTAGTCATTGTTGCCTAATTTTTGGTCCAGAAAACAAGAAGCCACTGGAGGCTAAATTGGACCTCATATCTAAATCTTCGATCCAGATGATGCAGAGTGTTAAAGGTAGGTGTTCCACTTGGAGAGATTAGAAGCATGGAATCTTGGCAAGCTCCTTCTTAGAAGGGGGGTGTGGCAGGCCCTCTCTCTAGACGAGAGGAATGCCATTATCACCAACCGAGCATGTCTGCTCTGGGGAACTGGGAGTCCGAAGGAGCCCACATCACTGAGCCTGTTAGGCTTTGCGGAGAATTCTTCCTTTAGCACATCCCAATAAACTGTGACATCTATGAGATTTATACGGAGGGAGCTCATTTCCTCCAGGCTTCCAACGGAGTCTTCTGTGAGATTAGTCAGATGTTACGGTGGGTAGAGTAAATGGTATAACACAGTATTGGAAGCAATGATATTATGTTAATTGGAGAAAGAGTACACATGTAACCTTTTCTTGTAAGGATGTTGATAAGTGTTAGATGAAAAAAATTATAGGCAAGTTCTTTTAGGACACATTGAACGTACAAGTTTAAACTGATTCTAGAAACATATAGGCTTTTGATATGCTATTATGGGCTCTGAGTGTAAACTTCTCAAACTTTTTAGAAACTTCCCTCCTGTCCACCTCCTGTCCTCACACAGACACACCAGGAAATTAATGGGGATATTAATTTAATATTACACGGTTTAGCATTTTGAAATATGTTACTTCCAGCAAACGCATTTTCCATATCTTGGACAGTGTCACAGCTGGCTGAAAGTGGCCACACACAAAATAAGGTGTAGTGTATGTGTAGCTAAAGAGAAAGCGGGTTTGTGGGAGGTAAGTCTCCGTGGCTCTAGGCTGCTGGGCAGGAAGCAGCGCTGGGTTTCTGCTGGCAATGCAGGGAGAGTTACCAAGAAAGAGGCCTCAGATCAGGAGAGACTTTTTCAGAGTCAAAAGAGAGAAGGCATTAACGACTGATGTCTCAGTTTTACCAGCGTCTGTCCCGAGTGCCGCGATTTAACTTTAAGCAATAAGACACTAATTATGAAGATGCTGTTGAGAAATGGATTGACCTTTTGCTGAGAATTACATTTTTGGAGCCGTGAAGCATAAACTTGAAGTGGTCAGTGTGGGGGGACTGGAACTGGGGAAGGCGATGGCCGGGAAACATTTTCTGCCGAGCAGTAAGTAATGAATGCATGCCTTTCCAAAGCAGTCTTTGATAAATGTTATTTCCAAGGTAAATATGAATTCCTAAGCTAAGGCCTTGCATTTGCAAACATTAATAGAGCTTTGGTGTATGCAAAAACCAGAATTATATACTTGCACTAACATGCACTTTTAACATAAAATACATATGCATTTTTAACATAAAATACATATGTACTTTTATATACAAATATGTATACATTGTTTGTCATTTTTCTAGAAAAATAGATAATTGTGTCTATTGATATGCAAGCAAACTTAAGTCAACAGTAAACCTACAAATTGATATCATTGAATACACTATGTATATTTTATGTTAATGAGTGTGTGTTATGGACAATTTACTAAAATTCAAATTTATTAAAGCATTTAATTTCCCAGAAAAATAAACTGACCCTTTTATAGTCAGTATAAATTATTAAGGGTGCTTTGTTTAATAATATATTCTTAATATGGTTTACATATTTAACTGAAAAATAAGTAAAAGAGTAGATGTAATCTTAAAAGTGGAACCAGAGACTTGGAAATAAAGAACAAACTGACTGTGACCAATTGGGAGCGGGGAGTGGGGTAGTGGGGGGAAAGAAGGGGAAGGGGCAAGCCAAGGAACAGGAATAGAGGACTCATGGGCATAGGCAATGGGAGGAGATTAACTGTGGGGGGTGGGGATGGGGTAGTGGGGAGCAATGTGAAAAAAGGCAGGAAAACTGTAACTGAACAACACTAAAAAAAAAGAAAAAAGTAATTAACTGAATAAATACAGTCAATTAAAAAAATGTAAAGGCTGCCTTACACAAACAATGATTAAACATGGATTGTTGATTTCCTTAGAATCAATACATTAGCACATGCAAATTTTCACTTCTGGATAATTTTGATAGCACTTCTTTCTAGTTATAGTCTCCTTGTTTATGGTGATCATTTGGCCAATAACTGTTTTTGGAAGGTACAAACTTAAATATGTTAGTATGCATTTATTTGTTTTTAAGAGAGAAATAAAATACTGCATTTCTTGCTCAATATGGAGATAGAAAGATATGGTAGATAAAGGTATATTCTTCTACTCAAGTATTTTTACATTTGTAAGGAGATGGCTTTAAAGTCTGTTGCTGTAATTAATATGTAAGTTTGACATAATATAAAGACGGATTTTTTAAATTCCTGGCTGAAATTCCATTTACACTTGACTTAGATATACTAATTTAAAAGTTGTAAACTACTGGTATAGATATGATAAGGCATGTGACATCCTATTTAACAAGTTTACCGGGTATTTTTCTCTAATGGCAAAGGCCTTAACAAATGGGTTGTGGAGATGGGATTGACTGCACCACTTTTTATCTTGTAGGTCCTGAAAGAACAGGTTAGGAATGGGATCTCACCAAAAGTATAAATACATTTGATATCATTCTTTGATTAGCACTCCCAGACCTTGGGATGACCCGGTGGAGAGTCATTAGAACCCGCAAACAATGGCTGACTTAGATACTTTCATCCATCAGGGGCAGAGGGGACTCGTGTGTGCAGGCGGAGAGACAGGGAAATACAGATCCTTTCTCCCTGGCCCACTCATGCAGTAATTCTCAACCACAATTCACCCAGTTGAGTCAGAATATCTAGGACCAACCGAGTGTCTTGTAAGCACCTCTTAGGTGGTGGCATTTACATGCAGCCAGGTGAGAAACAGCAAAAACAGAAACTCTTTCCTACCGGCTCCCTATGATTCTAAAGTGGGGAATTTCTCTTTAATGGACAAAGGTTAAAATCCTGGGGGAGAAGAATGCTTTTCCTGTTACATAGACTAAATCATCCCTCTTTTATTATGTGTGGACTTGAGTCTATACTGCATTAGAGAGAGAAGCCCTGAAAATGTTTTCAGCCGTAATTCTATGCTTTATAACCAGTAAGTATCTGGCCTAAAACAAGCCCAGATGTGTGTGTGTGTGTTTATGCATTTCAAGAAAGAATATTTTATATGCCATAAAGATGGCAACATGTTATAAAAAGCCCTTTGAAGTTGGATTTGAGAAGCCTTGAAGTTGGAGTCCAAGTGCTGATTCAGGAATTATAAGCACAATGTCTAGAGAATCTCCAAGATTCTCTCTGGTTCTAAAACTTTTAGTTGGTTTCAGGACCCACTTAATTCGGTTTCAGTTTCCCTCCTTTTCCAGACTCACCTGTCTCTTTCCTTTCAAAATATTCCTTGTGATTTTCTCTATCTGGGATTTTTTTTTATTATTTTGAGAGCCTGGATTTCCATGTCTAATCTTTCTCTTAGTGCATTTCAACTTGCTTCTTAAATGTGGTATGTATAAAACAATGTACTCTCTATTATCTGTAATTTTATAAATAATCATATAATAGTAAGGTCTTAGTAGCTGATACAGTCTCTTTCTTGACCATTTATTCAATTAAAATTGGAACAATTCCTTAATACAAATGAATGAAGAGTAAACATTTCGTTCTCAATGCAAGATTAGAAGAGAATAAAATTTTAGAAAAGATGTACTTTTCCAAAAATTAATGCATTTCTACTTATGTGAAAAATCACCTAAGGCTTTACATAATTGTTACCCTCTCATAATTAATCTAGTGTTAGGACATTATCTTCATAAATTTTCCTATCCTTTTTAATATACTACAATTAGGTAAAATAGATGTATTAATGTTACATATAATCAGGTATCCTTATTACTACCTGTGACTTTTAATTTATTTCCAATGGTTAGTTATGTCCAATGGACACAAACAGTTTCAAAAAGGAGCAAATCATGATTTTATATATTGTATAGAAATCTAATTATATAACACTTAACCTCTGTGTAACATCTAATTCAACAAGAAACACACATCTAAATTCAGGAACTAAAATTCGCCATATCTCAGAGTCTGTGGGGACCTTAGTCACATAATTCAAAATACGAATGAATTGTCTTCTGTAATGTGTGAGCAATTCAATTTATCTGGTCAATAAAGAACAATACAGAGATGGAGTCAGAAGTATATTTCTGCTCAACTGACTGTTTTCTGGTTATTGGTTTTAGATTGTTTTCTAACAATTTGATGTTTCTGATAAATTGTATGCTACTGTGTACAATTGTGCCCCTTTCCCCCGACTCTGCTGACAGATCTTTCTAAAAGGCAAATCACATCATGTTACTGAGCTAATTAAAATCTTTATGTTGCTTCTCAATGTCTAAAGCATGGATTTTCAACACTGGCTACACATTAGACCTGGAAAACTAAAAAAAAAAAAAAAAAGGATTGAAGCCCAGGTCTCTTCCTGGACATATTAAATATGAATCTTTCAGGTTAATGCCAGCCATAGTCATGTTTAAAATTATGATCTCCCTGGATACACACAAATTAAATAATTCTTGAGAACAGTAAGCTAAGTACCCAAGCCCGGTTTCTTCAGCGTGACATAGATGCAGGATGCGCACGCCAGAGATGCCTCTCTAGTTTCCTAATTTTCTTCCTAACTGCACCTTGTTCCCCAAAACTTGTGGACACATGTGCTGACACACACATACACGCACATGCAGACACGCACACACTATGCTCAGCTGCTTTCAATTTTTGCACAATTTTATTAGATTTTTCAAGGTGTTTGACTACATCAATGGTAGTAGAGTTTTCTAAATAATGCTATTGTTTCACTTTTCATATATAAAATATAGTTGAGTCAATGACTTTTGAAACATAAACATGCTTTGGACATTGAAATCTTTCTTCTATGAATTGTGTGACCCTATTGATTTTTAAATTGTTTTTTTGTTTTAAGATTTTGTTTGTGTTCAGAGCAATTGAAGATTCACAGCAAAATTGAGGGGAAAGGATAGAAATTTCATATGCCCTTGAACTTGCATAGCTCCCTCCCCATTATATAGGTCCCCCACCAGAGTGGTACATTTGCTACAATTGATGCCCTATATTGATACATCATAATTATCCAAAGTCCACAGTTTACATATGGTTTACTCTTGGTGGTGTCCATTCTATGAGTCTGGACAAATGTATAAAGGCATGTATCCATCATTATAATAACAAAGAGAATATTTTCACTACCCAAATGTTCTCTGTGCTTTGTCTATTTATCCCATTACTTCCTGTCAATCTCAGGCAACTGCTGATCTTTTTTTCTGTTTCCACAGTTTTGCTTTTTTCCAGAATGTCGTAGGAATCATTCAGTGTGTAGCTTTTTTCTCTCTCTTTTTTAAATTGTTGTTCAAGTACAGTTGTTTCCATTTTCTTCCCACCACTCCCCCCTACCCCAGCCATCCCCACCTCCCACTCTTGATTGTATCCCCCTTTGGCTTTTGTGTGTAGCCTTTTCAGATGGGCTTCTTTTACTGTCAGTTTCTTTAAAATTCCTGAATGTTTCACAAATGAGCCTCAACTTAGAGTTAAAATCTAGCTGAATGTGCTCAACAAAGTTCTGGCCTCTCAGAAAAATGTAAAAAGGATCTCTGGTTTGTTCAGGCCTCTTGTTCCCAGGGAGCACGGTTTCCTCCCCAAGTCCCCCTTTCGCTGCACAGTGATGCAGCTGGGTGTTACCAGAACGGCTGTGCACTGACCAGATCTCTGCCTGCACGTAGGAGCCAGCCAGCCAACCAGCCCACTGCCCTACTAAGGAACGAGTCTCCTTTGCAACTCAGGGAATGGCCACGTAGTGTTCTCCTGCTCTGCCTCCAAATGCCTAAGGACCCCAAAAAAAGCAAAGGCCAGCTTCGTTTTCCGCATCAGACAGAGCCCTAGAATTCTGTTGGTCCTGGTTATCTGCTGTGCTCTACAGATCAGGTGGGCCAAAATCCTCCAGGATTCATATCTCACATCAGTCTAGACAGAACCAGCAAAGTGCTGTGTTAATAAGAGACATACGCCACAGTTTGTTGAAAATGGATGATAATAACAGCAATAGTTGCTGTCATTTATTGAGTGTTTCACATGCACCGGGAACGGAACTGCACACTTGGTATATGTTGTGTTTTTACATTTTAATTTTTACCAACTCTATAAATGAGTAGTATCATCTCTATTGTACTGATGAGAGAGCTGAAAAATTAGTGAAGCTAGGTAACGACCAGAAAATTCATCAGCATCAACTTTGCAAATAATATTTGTTGAGACTTTTCTTTGCTAGTCACTATACCAAATGTCTTACATATCACAACTCATTTACTTCTTATTACTACAATGAGCATAAGATCTGCTCTAGTGTCTCAATTTTGCAAATTAGAAAATTGGGGTAGAGTGGAGTAAACTTGCCCAGTGTCACTCAACTGCTAGCCATCGGTCTCGATTTAAATGTAGGTAGTTTCTCAGAGAAATGGTCTTAATTTTGACATAGTGAGCTGTTATTTAAACATAGGTCTCAAAATTCAATTCTTATTATTAAACAATATTTAATATATAGTCATTAAATGACTTACAAAAACTATCTCAACTAAAAATTGGAAATGCTACTTCTTAGTCTTTCTCATAATATACAAAATCTAGGTTGCGAATATCTAATAAAGGTACACATAAAGAAATAAACATTTACTATATTGAAACGGACTAATTAAGAACATGAATTTTACTATGACCTGAGATCTAAAAATAAATTTCATGAATTAAAAGCACTTACAAAGATTCCCTTATTATGTCCCTTGGAGAACATTATTAATACCTGTGTTGGTACAAGGTCATTGGCTTGTATTTGGGAAATCTCTTAAGAAATGATATGACTCTCTGAGAATTACTTGCAAATGGCTGCTGATGAGGTGGTTGTTTCTAATATCTCACAATGTCTTCTTAATTGGAACCATTGGGGAAAATCTTTCTCTCATCTCATTTTCATTAAAAGTTGTATTTCCTCAGAGGAAATGACTTCTTTAATCTTTATGAACCTTGTGAGTCATGTACCACATTTGGATGACTCCTTTATACTGGCTGCGAAAAACCACATAGACAAAGTCACAACATACTTTAACAAACATTGAGGAATTCATGGCCCATATTTGGTATAACTGCAATGCGAACTATTTTTGCACTCCTCATGTGTTTCATCAGGAATGCCACAATGCTTTGGGAAGCTAGGACTGTGTTAAACTGGTAATGATTAGTGTCCGCATCTGCAGAGAAATCTGCCCTACTCTTCTTGGCTCTGATTCGATCACACAGGAAATGATATAATTTATTTTTGAAGATTAAGAGCACACGGGATCTAAACTGGAAAGGATTAAAAGGCGAGGGTTCTTGAATTTGTGGCACACAGGAACAGGAAAGGCTACATTGCCTGAAGGGCCTGAGTGTGGAGGTAGACAACAACTATATTCGAATAGCAAAAGTTGATTCTCAGCTAGGTATTAGTGGCTAAGACAGGTTAGATTTCTGGGTTCAAATCCTGTCTCTTATTAAAAGAAGCAAGTCAGTTACTTAACATTTCTGTGCCTCTGCTTCTTTTTTATGTATAATGGCGATTCTTCTGTAGAGTAATTCTGTAGCAATGGTTAATGAGCTTATTTACATAAACTTCTTAACTGTGCCTGTCATACAGTAAGCACTATCAAAGTGTTAGATGTTACTGCTTGCTGGGTTTTCCACAAATGTTGGTATTATCAAAAATGATGTTACGAGGGCTGAGAGAGAAAGAATGAGCAAGAGTTAATGTTTTCAGTGAATGAAGAGGAATAACTGAGTGGTCGGTTTGCGATCACCTGGGCAAGGGTATCCTGGTGAATTCTTCGGGACAGTGTGTGTTTGAAGGACACTGGAGGAAAAAAAAACACACTGGAAGCTGCAATAGGGACAAGTAGGACAACCCTCCCTCCCTCCTCCGGATTCTGAATTGCATAGACGGGATGAAAACCAAGCCTATCCCGGAGAGGACAGTAGGAAAATGGTATTTTCCCAGAAGCCCATTTTCAATTAAAGTAAGATGATGAAAAAAGCTGTAAAAATCTGAGGATTACAGGTATTTGCTATTCCCTACCTACCGAAAGTTAACAATTTTCAAACTACTTCGGTTTCCTGTACTCCTTCCATTCTCTGTCTTAACAATTACTACAAGTGCGTTGCTTAACCGTGTCAATTCTCCCTAAAAAATCTCTTCCATCTTTATGTATTATTCAAGCCTCTTCTGAATAACGGCTGGAGGCATAAATTCTCCAGGTGATTAACCTTATGCCCTATTGCTACTTTTGTGTGAGATGCTTCAATTATGTCCTCCCTTTTTGTGTCTGACGTGAAAACCACTGCTTATTCTGTCTAGTCAGTGTCAATGAGGAGAAAGTAATTCCTCCCATAGTCTATGTTTGAATGCCAGAAAGGAAGTTATTGACATTATCTGCTGAATTTTGTCCATCCGGGGAGAAAAGAACTACTCTGAAAATGAATCCACATCGAGAATGCCAGACACCCTCAATAATACCACTTAGTTTAGAAATCGTTGTGGATTCAAAGAGAAACTAAGAGATTTTTTTATTGATTGGTAGGCATTTAACATCTATTTCCTTTTTTGTTGTGGGGGGCAAAAAAAAGGAGAGAAACAAAACGAGAGATGTTAAGAATATTCAAGATATCTGGAAGAAATTGCTACTCAGTATCCCCCCATTTCATTGTAATAATGCATCCTTAAAGTCTTGTGACAAGAAGATCCTCCATGTTGATTTTGGGTCTGAGCACAACCTGGAATGAGAGGCTATGGGAAGACAGCACTTTCATGGAAGTCAAGCTTTCGTTACAGTAAGAAGGTGCTGGAAAATCTAAACAAATTGAGGAATATAGAGGTTTGTTGGTCATTCCGTAGGCATTTCAGAGGATAGTGTGGAATGATTTTGTAGAACGCAGATTAAAGGATACACAGGAGATTAAGGTGGGAAGTATCAGTGCTCTGGGACGTTGCGAATTCTAGAAGTTAGGTGTGAATGGGCCATGGGGTATGATGGAATTGGCCTTGAAAATTGAAGGAAGTTAGACTATCAATTCAAGCTGGGTGAGTGATTACTTAGCTTCACGAAATGGGGCTTCTGAACAAGCACCCCGGACGGTGGGTGAGCAAGGGAGAGGGACAGTCTGACAGGAAACACAGTAAGGTGAAGACATCGGTCATACTCTTTCCAGAGGTAGCCATACGAGCCAAGGCAGTATCAGAGGAAGGTGCTCAGTGACAGTCTTTCAGAAGACTGCTTGCAATTCTGTTAATACTAAAACCAGAGAGGGCAAGCATGCAGGGGATTTATCCTGTGGTGGGCCAGTGGAATAGATGATAAATGATATGTTACTGAAAAGTTGCCCAATGATGGAACACATGCCTTGCTCTTAGTAAGTTTGTTGTCAGTTAGAAAGAAAGCACAATGTGGAGAAAAAACTTCATGTAGGTCAAGTGACAAAGGGTGACGATGTTCTAGGAACAGCACAGGCCAGGGGTCTGAGACATAATGGGATTTGCACTTTCCAGAGGCTGAGAGCTCAGTGTGGCTGGAGTAGAAACAAATGGAGGTGGCAAAGCGGTGATGTGGAATGAGGAGGAGCTAGAGGGACAGGTGGAGGCTTTATCTCAGGAAGGATTTGAAGTCACAGAAGCACTTGAGTCAGGGGTTTAAAATAACGTTTGTTTTACAGGGGACTAGAGGTGGCAATAGCCTAGATTAGATGAACTTGAGATAATTATGGAATTCAGCTGTCCCCTGGGATTCCCTTGTCCAATGACCCATGTTCTGTGAGAAGTCTATACAATCCCCCTAATTTCTCTGAATTCTTATGTTCTGGGGGTTATGATTAACTTGACTTCCCGCTGCTGTTGGATGGTTGGTCCCTTACCCTGCACTTCCCATTGCTGAGCCTCTCTCTGTCCCGAGCTTCAGTAGTCCTGGACTGCAGCTCGCGGTCTATGCCTTCTTCAGTGCAGCACTCCCACAAGACGGTTTGGGTCTGGTAACTTCTGCAGAGGCTTTTTGGTGATGGGAGGGGTGGCTCAGCACAGAGAAACAAACAAACAAAAACTCCAAAGTTGAAATGAGCCATCACTGCTCCTAAGAGTTTTGACCCTCACCTGGACAGCTGGACATTTCACACTGAGTGGCATTTCCTTCGATGGCATGTATATTGCCCTACTCTCACCATCTCTCATAGCTCCTCCTCCATGGGCTGTTTCCAAATCCTTGAATTTAGACTAATTTCATATGCAGAATGGTTTAGCTACCACTCTGTCACTATTATATCATTGCCTTCCCCTCATGAAAATAGGTATTCACTTAAAAAAGCAACCCCTACCAGCGACAGGATGACTTTCTCATCAATAGCGTGTGCAGAGGTGAGCACAGACGTTTGAGTGGTTCCAAGCAGCACGTGTTCATTCCTCAACAAGACACAGACAGGTAGTGGGGCTTAGTGAGAAACGAGAACACCAGAGGAGCTTTCTAATGGAAACCAGGAGTTGTATTCAGTGGAATAAGTCAAATTAAGTTCCCCCTACCTGCTAACATCTGGACAACTTGCCAATGCAGTTAAAATTCAATAAATTTATAAACTGTGACTAGAGGATGCAGGCCTCTTAAGGTATCCAGGGAGATTATTCATAGTATTATACACGTGAAAAATTAATAATGGCAACTCTTATTTTTGTAACTATTTACTTTCACTGATTTTTATTCTTTGGTCTAAATCCAGCACATGGGGAAAATGAGGATAGATGGGGGAAAATAAAATTAGACTTTAAATAAAAGGTTTGCTTTAAGATCTGCTGCTGAGAGGAAAGGTGGAGGGGCTTAGGGTAAAGGAAGTGCGTTTGTTTCCATGTTACTCTTCATAAATCTGGTTATACTTTTCCTGAACTTTCAAGACTAGAAGTTTCCCTAAGATAAGAAAGCATATTTTATGTATGTTTTACAGTGGCTTTCTATGTAGTATTATCAGGTACGTTTTTAAATAACAGGAACTCATTTGTGAAGCAAACTGGGTTTACCTACCTGTGTTTAAATTCCTTATCTTCTAGAGAAATGTACTGGATTTCCAATGCCAACTACATTTTTGTGTTCTTGAATGAGCCATTGATTCTGGAATAAATCCTCGGGGCAGCTTTGTTGGAGAAACCACATGGAGACAGGAGAGTTTGTTTTTGCCAAGTCTACTATTCATCCAAGCTGGCTAGGAATTATTTTCCATCACATTGAGTAGGTACATATAAATATAAATGAAAAATTGCTTCTAATTCATTTTTGATGATGCTCACCTGAAAATAAATTATTTTTATTTCAGTTACTATTGAATTTATCCACTGCATACTGGTGAAATCATTGATTTGACTGAGAATTTATTGTAAATGGCATTAGATCGAGTCCACAAGGGGGCTCCCTTGCTTTAATTTTGAGAATTTCTTTTAAAACGACTCAAGACACTTTTGAAGCTTTTTTTATCTTCAATTTTCAATGCACCAGAAACTCTGAAATATATTAATGGGTCACGTTAACTTGAAATAAAAACTCACGGCCTCCACGCCCTCCGGAGCATCTCATTTTCCTCGTAATGTCATCTTGTTAGGCAACCATGACAACATTGTGCTTTCCGGAGTCGGGCAAAGCCAACTGTGTGAACAATTCCATAACAACACAGTCGCAGTGATTCAATTCTGTGGGGCTCTCATGACTTCCATGTGACAAGACGTTGTGTGTAAATGGCAGACACTCAGCACCTGTCATTTTTGTGACATAACAGTAAAAACAGTGACCTTGTTTGTTTCATAAAATAGGATGTGCGGATCTTTGAAACCGTCTACTCCACCATGCATTTGTTCGGTTCTTTTTCATGAATTCCACTCTCTATTCAGTTTGTTCCAAAAGAGATTCCTTGTGTGCTGACTTCATCATAATCCCATTTTATTTATTATTTTTTACATTATTTTATTTTTTATTGTTGTTCAAGTAGAGTTTTCAGCCTTTCCCCCCACCCCTCTCCACCACCCCAGCCCTTCTCACCTTCCTCCCTTCTTTCCACCACACCCCCTTGTTATTGCCCATGTGTCCTTTGTAATAGTTCCTGCAAACCCTTCACCCTTTTCCCCTATAACCCGCTCCCCTCTCTCCCCTGGTCACTGTCAGCCTGCTCTCAATTGCAGTGCCTTTGGTTATACTTTGCTTGCTTGTTCATTTTGTTGATTTAAGTGCCCATCAGTAAATGAATGGATCAAAAAACGATGGTGCATTTAAACAATCCCATTTTAATAACCAGATGGCTTTTATAAACCAAGAACTGATACGCTCAAGAAGCTTACAATTTCCTAGTGGAGAGTGAAATAGGAATATTGTATGGCAAAATGATGGAGATGGTGAATGAGACAGGGAGGTTTGTAGCTTGATAAGCTAGGTTTAAATATATCTGAATATGTCATATAATTTGACATTTTTAAAGCAAATATTCATTGCGTATTTGCCCATGTCAGTCACTATGCTGAATACTTTTTGTCCATCCTCTTATAATCTTTGTACTAAACCATATAATGGGCATAGTCGTTAGCCTTCATTTCAGTCTTCGGAGTTCTATTTCACCGCAGGCAACGATGGAGAACTTAATGAGCTGGTGATGCCCAGTTTGGCCTCTAGGTGGCAAACAAGTCTTTTTTTGTTACCAAGCAGATGCCCCTGTCTTGTTCATCCTCTTTTCTAAGAAAGAATAAAATTCTTCAGAAAATATTATATGCTTTCAAGTTTCACGAAATTCTGTAAATAGCAACACAACTTGGACATTAATTCAAAATAGGTCTAAGACACACGAATGTAAGTTTTATGGTACCAAGAGCAACTCTAAAGTACTGAAATCTTTTTATAAAGAGGGGAGGGAATTAGAAGGGAATTAGATAGCATTAGAATAATAGAATGTGAGCTGACTCTGGAAGGTAAATTCTAAACGGTTAGGGATCTTTATCTTTTTGTTTCCTTATTTCTGTATCCTTTGCACAGAGTGTATAGTAAACATTGAAAATTAATTGGTCAAGAATCTGCTTCCAAACTTTTTCTGTCAAGATGTAGAGAGTAAATATTTCCAGGGTTTTTTTTTATTGAATGAGTTTTTCACAGCTACTCAAGTCTGCCATTGCAATGCAAAAGCAGCCATAGACAATAATAAAAGAGACTGAGCATGGTTATATTCCATTAAAAATGTATTTACAAAATCAGGTGCCTGTTGTTTGCCACCCCTGGTCAGGGCTCTTCCATCTCCATGAAGCTTCTTTCCTGCTCTTTGGGTGTTCAAGAGTTTAGAAAGTGACACTCCCTGGCCCATGACAAACCAGATGCTAGAGGGGAATACAATCACATACAGAACTTTTTGCTGATAGAAGATATTAATGGGAGTCGTGACTTTATTACCAGTACCTAAGTTTCTCTCTTTTGAAGGCATTGGTTCTTTTGTGAGCCTCTCCAGTCTCACACTCCAAGTTGACAGTAGCCTTGGCAATGAATAATAGCTACCTGTAGTGTAGCTGATGAAAGCCCAGGTCTACTCTCTGACGGCTGTCAGTGTAAATGTTCGCTTTCCTTACAACTATAATGCTTTCATTACCAGAACCACTTGAAAAGATACAATAAAAACCTGCCTCCAAACTCTTCTCAATTTACATAGTTTAACAAGAAGTAATATCAGCCCAGGAGTACACTGCTCTGAAAGAGCTAAGGTTTAGTGGCCAACAGTGTGCAAACCATGTTACCTTCATTTTCTGTTCCCCTCCTCTCAGGTTTCACAGTGGTAAGTGCTGATGAATAAGGTTTCAACAGCAGCTACCCTACAGAATGGACACATCTTTGAAAAGTGAACAAGGGTACACATAGTTCCTCTATTTCTGATTTATTGACGTTTGACATATTGTGATGGTTAACTTAATGTGCCAACCTGACTGGGTTATGGGATGCTAAATATACATTTTGCTAAATATACAATATAATTCTGAGTACTTTAATGAAGGTTTTTTGGTGAGGTTAACACTTAAATCAGTAGACTGAGTAAAGTAGATTGACATCTCAGTGTGGGTGGGCGTGATCCAATCAGCTGAAGGCCTGAATGGGACAAAAAGGCAGACCCTCCAGGGAGTAAGAGAGAATCCTTTCTATCTCACGGCCTTCAAACTGGAGCATTGGTTTCTTTCCTACCTTTGCAATGGAACTGAAACATAGGCTCTTCCCGGATCACCAGACTGATGGAACTTCAGACTGAAATAACACCACCCCTCTCCTGCTTCTCAGGCTTTTGGACTAAGTCTAGAACTAAACCTTTGGCTCTCCTGGGTTTCCAGTTTACCAACTCACTCTGTAGATCTTGGGATTGGCCAGCTTCCATAATCGCAGGAGCCAATTGAACATAACAAATCTCTTTATAAACAAACACACATATGCATTCTATTGGTTCTCTGGAGAACTCTAATACACACACAGATAAGATATTTGCAATACTGTATATGTGCTATTGCACTGGGAACCCAGCTCTCTCCTTTAGCAGCTGAGAAACTCTCCCTTACTCTCTGTTTGACCTGTGAACACCGACCACAGAGCCTCCCTCTCCTTTGACCAGGGATTCAATAAACCCTTCGCAGCTGGAGCTTTGAATTCTGGTTTCTGCTACTATAAATGTTTCTACTATTAGAGTTGGGCATCAGAGGGAAATGTACCTCTTTCTCAGCTGAGAATACAACAGGGGAGGAAGGACTATGTGGTTGACATCCCAAATTGCAACATCATTGAGTTTTCTTAGTACACTCTGGTAGAGCTGAATTTTAAAGGTATTTTAATATTATTAGGTTTTCATAGAAAATAAACATTATAAAGTAACTTTTTAAAATGTAAAGACACCCAATCTTTTCTGCAATTCACTAATAACCCTTGGAACATGATATCGTTGCCCAAGATCAAGAACTTCTGTGGTCCTTTTTGGTTTGTTGCCCAGTTTATTAAGGTTTGGCTTAATTTTTTAAAAGGCTCTGGCTTGTGGACATATACTAATTTGTTTAATTTCTTTAATGGATAAAAAGGAAGATATTAAAATGCACTGACATTAGTGATGAGGTTGAAGAAACCAAGGTATTTGGTTTACATAAGGTTCTATTGAAATGTCTGAAACCAAAGACACAGTTTGTATGCCAAAGCTGTTTCGAAAACAAGACATAAATCTTTATTTGATAAGAGGGACAAATGGGTAGAAAACAAAACACTCCTATATGTTCTCGCTAGCACAACAATGGGTAATAGAACACACAGATAACCTATTGCTCAAGAAGAGCCATTTAATTCTGTTGCATACTGAAAATAAAATTTAGAAATTCTGATAATTTTTGGAAGTGCTCCTATTTTTTAAGTAGCTCTAACCCTTATTTTAGTAGTTAAAATTTGATAGGTTTTCTTATTTTAACACTGTTAGATTTTTCTGCAAAGTACTGAAAAACCCCCAAAAAGAACAGTGTCTCTACTTAAAACTGAGGGAAATCTACTTTGACATTCATAGTTGCAGACAAAGTCATTTTTTTAAGAGCAAGAAAACACTAGAAAATATGGCACCATAGCAATGAGTATAAACAAAAAAGAAAACTGTGAACCAATATGTTGAATATTAAATCAAATTAACAAGGGAGGATAAACAGTCCTGGCCACACATATTATACAGTGAAACATATTTCTACCAGATCTTGAACTTGATTTGTATCTTTGTTAGTAATGTACCTGTTCTTCCTGTCTAGTGAAGACTTTCTTTTATTTTGTGGTTTTACTGAAAAATCCTACCGATTTGCTACTTGAAACAGAATCTGGCATAGCGAAAGAATGAATTCATTTTTTGTTCTATGTCATCAGCAGACATAGCAAGTCCCTGGTTCAGACAGTAATCACACATAGAAGCAGGGAGAGAGGCATGGGCCTTGCATTCCTCCTCTAAGACTCCCTAGCGTTCAGTCTCCCAGAGCCAGCTTCCATCGCCCCCTGTTAATGTAGATTATGGACCTCTCATTTGGGGCTGGATTTTGAACACCCATGTGCCTTTAGCACACTGCAATAAAAAAGAGACTAATTCCTGATCATGTAGCATACACTTGTTGCTTCTGTTCTGACATCGTCGGATATCACACTGAAGGGTATTTGGAAAGAGTTCAGCAAGGGTGGGCCTCCAGATCACACTGCTGTTGAGAGAGTTTTCCTGTGTTCAGTCTGGAGTTGTGAGTGTGATAGCATTATAAGGTAAGCATTTTAGTGATTCCAGTGCAGTGTTGAAAGAAAGGAAGGAAGGAAGGAAGGAAGGAAGGAAGGAAGGAAGGAAGGAAGGAAGGAAGGAAAGAAGGAAGGAAGGAAAGAAGGAAGGAAGGAAGGAGGAAAGGAAGAAAGAAAAGAAAGAAAGAAAGGAAATCTTTTCATTTAGATTTTGCTAACTTATAAAACTTCCAGATTTTTACCTTGGTCCTGTACCCCTCCCTTCACCTTTTTCTGTTTAGAATGACATTCAAACTGGTTCCAATCAAAAGAGTTTATTGGTGTGTAAATGCTGATCTGTTTGAGCAAGTATGAATAAATGTTCCCCTGGGAAGAAGGTGTGGGTGTATTATACAGTCACATGGAAGTGGAGTTCCATGAGAAAAATCACTTCTCATAAGTGAGACAAAATTTAAAAAGACAATCAAAAGAGTAGGCCTGACCCTTAAGGTATTTTTCTCCAGAAATCTGATTGTGGAAACTGAGAGACAGTCTACATGAAGCAGATTGAATAGATTAGAAGATCATTTGAATTACCTCTAATGTAAAACTTTGCAATATTATTCTCAGAAAAGATATCACTCATGTAATGACCTTTTTCCCCAAGAGGGTCAAATTTTTTGTGTTCAAATTTTCCACCTATCTTTTTACAATGTTATTTTAATAATGATAATTAAATTCCTCACTTAATAGGTTAAATATAGAAGAGCAGAGGAAGACATAGGTGACGGATTCACCATTTGGTGGTAACAGACATACCTTCATGAGTCTTCTGCTATATATTAACTGTGGCATTATTACACCAGAGTGTATGTAGATGCATGCTTAGGGTATAAAAACTACACTAGAATTCGGGTATCATTGTCCTCAGTCTGAAGTTCTCTTTTCCACAGTACACTGTACAGATATCTACAGGGAGTTATGCACATGGAATGGACACAGAGCTGACAGCTGGTGTCGGGGGGCTTTAACGCAGCCCCCCAGGTCCACCACGGATGAAGCCGTGGCGATGGTGGCTCGAAGCCTCTGGTCCGTGCAGGTCCTGAAAATCCTCAGGTCCCTGTTCCGGGCGCCAGATGTCAGGGGGCTTTAACGCAGCCCTCCGGTCCGCCACGGATGAAGAAAAAGACTACCAAGACATGATCTGCTTGGGGAGGAAAGGTGGCCGCTTCTCTCAAGGGGAGAAGGGCCCAGAGCCTCTCTCTCCAGGGGCTTTTATTAGGTTCATTCGCATAGGAATACGGATAAAGCTCATCAATCATTGTCAGCCAGTAAGGGTTAAACAATACAGGATTTACAGAGAACCTTGAGGGCTTATTCTGAGTTACAGCCAATTAGTTAGAGGGCTATAAAACTTTAGGCGCCAGACTCATCTCAGGTCTGGACCCTTATCTCTTAAACTGAGGGTACAAATTAAGTAGGTTTCACAGGAATGTATGTATTTTTCTTAGGCCTGATTCCCCAGGGAATCCGCCCCTCCCAGCACAGGACTGCACTGCCCTCTGTTATTGCTTCAGGCTTAAGTCAGGCAAGGAAAGTAAGGCAGCCAAGAGATTAGGAGACTTCTTGCAGACTGAATGAGGACTCAGGCTATTTCAAAGCCGAGGGGCGAGGGTCCATCACCCCCTTTTTCCACAGCCCCCTGAGTCCTTCCCTGCAGGCCTCTTCCATGACCAGAGCCTGTCTTAGGGTGATCTTCCCTTGAGGATTCTTACCCGTCATTGGCTAACTGGCCAAGCTCAGGGCCAAGCAGGGTGAAGTGGGCAGAGGTGGCACCCCTGCCAGGGAGATAAGCTTTGTCTCCTTAGTGGCTTATGGTCCCAACTCTGACTCAGCCTTAACCATGGGCAGTTATAGCCTCTGAAACCAGGCAGGGTAGTTCCCAACAAGCTGGTGGATAGATAGTGGGTCACAGAGGCCTCGGGCCCCTTCTTCACCCTCTATTGTTGGAAAATGCCCAGTTTGTAATGATTTTTAATCAATGCTTGATAACACGACTTAGCTTTTTTCCTTTGATTATGCCTTCCTTTCTTTTTTGAAATGTGCCTCTTCTCCATTGCCTTACTCCTCTCAGTCCTTCAGGGCTAACGTCTGCCTTTCTGACTATCTAGGGTTCTGGAGGCTTTGACAATCTTACAATGGTCATGTTTTTTGTTGTTAAAGTTATCATGTAGTATTATAATTCACTTTATATTGAATTTCTCTCCCTAAATTGACTGTGCACTTCTTAGCAGAAACTGCCTTGTCTTAGATATGTGTGGATTCCCTTTGAATCGCATAGTGTTTCAATGGACACTTAAGAGATACGTGAATGAGTGTATGGCTATATAAAAACCTAAACTTGTTTCCTGCACCAATTCCACTTGCGTATTTCAATCCTTAGTTTTGAGCAAACATACACAATCAGAAGTTGTTTACCTTTAGAATGAATTCACGATTCTATGTTATAAGGTCTGCATTGATGGATGCCAGAATATTCAAGAAAATAGTAATTTTTCCCCATTCTGATGCCCATTAAACTTTTCATTAATGATTTTAATAAAATTGAAATAAACAACCAATAAATAATTGGTGGGTTATGAAATTCCTAATTTTATGTTTCTCATGGTTTATTGATCTTATTTGCTCTGGTGATGACCATTTGACCAAATGTCCTGCCAAGTTAGTAATTGCAATATAAATTGACTTTATGAAGCAAAGTGGGTTTTTTCCTGGATAAATAAATCCTCAGGGACTCTGGCAATTGATATCATACACATGTGTAAAGTCAAACATGAAAAGGTTTATTGCAACTGTGAAGAGAGAACCCGTAAATGGTTTGTGTTGCGTTCTGGTTTGCGTTGAGAGAATTACTCTAAACACAGATTCCCAGTCTAAACACTATCTGCCGCTGTGATCAAATTTGCCAGAAAATATGCCCTATGAAGCATTTCGTTGATACTAATCCCTTTAAAATGCAGATGATCCAGTTTCACCATGTCTGTGTTTATTTGTAAATCGATAATTTCAACCTCAGATAAAAAACATCTCTCATGATTGGTATGCTCCCTTTCTATCCTTGGCAGGCCTCTTTCACACACAGACTGTTCCTGGGGAATGTACTACTGAAAAGCATTTAAAGTCCTGAGCATGATGTTGAGGTGATAGCGCCTCGAAACTTCAGTTTAACAAACTCAGTGCCTGTGTTCCACTTGGAATGGGGTGTTCTTCGCTCCTTCCTGTTAGACAATGGAATAGGACCACCCCCAAGCACAGTGCCATGGAGGGGGGAGGAACCAGGCCCTAGATGGAGGGGTTTTAGACAGCTTCACTTCCCAAAGAAGCCGAGAGTAGGTCTTCTTAGTTAGAGTCTGGAGATATGAGAACAGGAAACAAAAGCTGTAAATATAAGAACTGACATGGTCCAATATCGTATGGATAGTGTTTCCTTTTTCCCTTATATCTCTTTCTACTCTTACTAAGAATAGAATGGGAGAAAAGGGTAAGTTACAGAAGTGGGGGTAGGGCTGTTTCCCCCTTTCAAGCAGATCCTTAGCAGAGGATCATGTGATCGACTCTGACTCTTGGTTTTGTTCCAGTTCTTACCTGGACACTTACCTCCTTGACATATCATTTAGATCTTATTTTTCTTTGTGAATTTTTCTGAAAACAGAAGGGTCATTCCAACTCCTTCTCTGTTTAAATATTCTCCTCTGCAAAAGAGGAAGTGAGGCGGCCGGAGCTCCAAAGCTGAGTTGGTGTGCAGGGCTGCAGCGCCTGGCCCTGAGGCTCACCCTCCCACTCCCGTTCCTTCATCTTCTAGAGTTCAGGTAGGGCCAGGAGGCTCTCATTAAAACAAACAAACAAACAAAAACAAAAAAAAACAAACATTGTGCACAGTTCATTATTTGGACCCAGTCTCTTTTTTGGGGGGGGGTTCTGTATATTTTTTAAATCCTTCTCAAATTCTGAAGTATCGAGAAGAAAGCGATCAGGTTAGGCATTGAGTTCAGAAAACAAGGAAAGGGGATGGGGCTATTGCCATGGCCCCATTACTTGGCCCAAGTGGATATAGGTAGTAAGACATTTCGAGTAAAGTATTAATCCAAGAATAAACGCATCCATTAAAATAGCCTATTTCAGTTATGTATCATATGTTCATATCTTGATACAAGAGCTCTTTGGGCGGAAAATCAGCCATCTTTTCCTTTCTGTGGACTAAGGCATGGAGGTAAAGATCGGCTAGCTAGGCCACTCCAAGCATTTATTTACTTACATATTTATAGATCTATCTTTTTTTTTTACCCGTAATAATGATTTAACTTTACTAAAAGCCATCAACATATTCATTCATGAGAAAACTATAGTAATGTGTAAATATGGTCATTACATAATAAATATAAAGATCATAAAACATTTCATGGCCGACAAGCAAATATTTATAATATACTGTTACTGCTGGTGTTAGAATATCACTAAGGTTTAAATCAAATTCTTTTTTCGAATTGCATTTATTGAGGTGACATTGCTTAATAAAATTATACAAGTTTCAGATGTACAATTCTACAATATACCATCTGCATATTGTATTGTGCGTCACCACCTAAAGCCCAGTCTCCTTCCATCACTATTTATCCTCCCTGTACCCCCTCCTACCTCCATCCCACGTCCCCTTCTCCTCTGATGATCACCATGCTGTTGTTTGTGTCTAGGAGGGTTTTTTGTTTTTTGTTTTTTTGTTTTTTAACTTAATCCCTTCACCTTTTCAACCGAGCTTCAAAACCTTCCTCTCCTCTGACAGCCATCAGTCTGTTCTCTGGAAATACATTCTGCTAAGTGGAATGAACCAGTCGGAGAAAGACAAGCAGCATCTGATGCCACTCATGTGTGGCATCTAATGAACAAAATAAACTGCAGGCATTTAAAATGGCATATGCCATTGTCTGTGGATAAGGGTGTGTGTGCAGGCACAACAACATTTTAAGTAGGTTTTGTGCTATTATGGGAAGACAGAGAGAAAAAGAAGGGGGAGGGCAGTACAGGGAGGACCGCGAGCAGCAGACTCCATTGCAAGGTGACCACAGCAGGGTCTGAAGAAATCCAAATACTGCTGTGAGGGAGCCAAGGAGAGGAGGGTGAAGATTGCTCTTCTATCTTGTTTTCTCTGCCAGTTTAGATGTATCCATCTAGCTGCATCAAGTCTATCATTCAACAATATGGCACCTTGGCTTAAAAAAGAGAAAGAAAGAGAGAGAGAGAAAGGGACTCTGGGTCTGTGGTATAGCAATGCGAGCTCACTGGTTTGAACTGCAGGGTTGGTGGAGAGCAGGTGAGACATCATTCGCCTACACATCCAGAGAGCAAGAGCAGTTCACGCGGCCTCAGGTCTGTGGGGCCTTTCTTAGATGACCGTATACAGAAGAATGGAGGTGGGGAAGGGCTTGTGTTATTTGCATCAGAAAGCATTTTCAATAGGGTGAACAATCTTATTTTGTACTAATCCTATACGCTGTATTTACCATTTAAAGGAAAATCATTATTGTTAATGATAAATTGAACTGAAGAAATATATATTTATCAGGAATCCTGTCAAGGATGCTACTGTATTTGTTCAGAAGAAATTTCTTAACAAACTCAAGTAAGGTTAAGTTGAAACTTCCAGGGATCTCAACCCAGCAGAACCATAACTTGAGAGGAAGGGAAACTTTCTTGGTTATTCTAGACAGGGAATTTGGGACGAGGTAGGGATGCAGAAGGTGGAAGGATAAAAATGCTTGCACAGTATGAAATGACCTCACCCTGGGTTTCTTCAAAATTCAGTAAAATTAATATGCATAAAATATTATAGTCACATAATTTTCTTGGGGACCAGGGGATGGTAAAAGAGTTGAGCTTCATGTTTAGCTTGATGCAGAAGAAACTGTGTCAGCAAACTGGGAAACAGAGTACCCCGAAGGACAGCGTGAGAGAAGAAATTGTACAGAATTTGAGAAATTCCAGAAGCTGTGTGGGCAGGTTCATCTGGGCTAGTGTATGACATGGCATTGGAGTTAAATCCAAATTTGATCTGTCTCCTGAGTGGATTCTCAGGTGACAAGTGGTTTGAGGGACAACAGGAGTCCATTTGTTTTTGGTTCATATGTATGAGTATGGATGAACACACATATGCAGTTGAGATCTTCTTACTATGTATAAAATATCTTTTCATTTTTATGTGGTTGTAATGTGTTCAAAAACTCCAAAAAATTGGAAGTAAAGATAATTTTAATTTATAATATTTCATAAAATCAATGCTCTAAGTTTTACTTTTCAATTTTTCTATTTAGATTTTTTCAAGTTAGTTCGGAATTAGATGGAACATTGCAATAAAACACCATGTACTTATATAGTTTTAAATATAATAATCTCCTTTGGAGAAATTCCTGGAAGTATTACAACATATAACATTTTTTAAACTTTGATATGTATTAACAAGTTGCTTTCCAGAAACTTAATTCTTTCTACACTCCTCAGAAACTGGAACAATCTCCTTTTCACCACATATCGTTGGAATGAAGCACTATCAAATTCTTTTATTTGTTAATTTGGTAACTCACACATTTTTAAAAAATTTAAATTTGAATACTAATACATTTTAGTAGTATGAGTTTGTTGACTTTTTGAAGGGTTGGGTGGGTGATTTTTTTCTAATAATTTTGCATAATCTTTGTATATGAATATTATTTGTATAAAATATTAATAAATATTTATTAAAAAATTTCAGATATATTACCTGGATATATATATATATATACATATGTATATATGTGTATATATATATGTATATATATGTGTGTATATATATGTATATATATATACACACACACGACTTTTATGAAATCTAAATGAATTAATTTGCAACCCTTGGAAGAAGAGTCACTTGTGTTTAGAAAGTGCCATGTAAATACATAAGCTTTTTATTATTGTTAGTATTTCACCTTCAAATTCATCAACTGTAAAAAGCAATTTGAAAATTCTTGTTGCTGAAGAGTCTTAGCAACTTCGGAGAAAGTGCTAATAGCTATTTTTAGTATTGGATAACTTACTCCAATTATTTAATATGTGTTTTGAAAAACAAGTATAATTACTGTGGCTCAAATGGACTGGGACCTGAAGTGGCAGGACCTCAGCGTTTTACCTCCGGAATGACCCATCTTCAAGGTCCTGCTGAGGAACTCACAGTGTCACTGAACATCGCTGACTGAATACCATTATCAAAATGCAAATTCCTTATTTTTTAAAAAAGACTCAGGCACCATGAGAGGCAAATTTAATAGTCCATGATCATATAAGTTAAAAGAAGAAGTGGATCTCTTATATTTTTTTCTTTGTAGTAGATACAAAGTAAAAGAAAATCAATCTAATATATTATCCAGAAGGATGAAGTAAAAGAATTTGGAAGAAAGATTATCATAATTATTTGCATGGTCATGGTTTTATAATACTAATCCATGATGAATTATTGTGAATGATTCAATCATATGTGAACTATTTAAAGACATCTTTATTTTAGCCCTCTTAAAATTTTTACTAGAATTACACATTAAACTCTAATTGCATAAATATAATTAAAATACTAACTCAGCAATGACTCAGAAACATAAGTTATATGAACTCACATGGCATGCATACAAAAAAGACATTTAGATATCAGAAAAAATCCCAGTCACATGGATGGGAATATTTTTCTTTTCCTAATGGACTAATGAGCAAGTGTTTTATTTGTTATTATTTTATTGCTTAACTTCATTTTTATTTCCAATTTCTACTTGAAGAATTAGGTGAGAAATTACAGTACTTTTAGTTATTCTTCCCTTACTAATCCCAGTATGTAAATAACATTTTCACATTTCTTATATAAAAGACTATTTTAGGTGACAAGTGTTGGTTTTAGTGTTGGATAAATATTCAACAACCAAACTAAATGCTAATGCTTAACAGGTTTGATATGATTTCCTTTTGCTTCCTCGCCGGAAGTTGCTTTGTGAGATTATTGTAGAGGTTGTTTTTTGAGCCCTAGGAAACCCAAGTAGGACTTTATTTTTAACTTTGAATTTGGGAGTTTAACTATATGCACATAACAATGTGTAGTCCATCTTTATGCAAAGAAGGCAATGTGCCTGAAGGGCTGTTTTATGGCATTATTTGGTTTTATATCTTTGCAATCACCACTATGCAGCTAACATGGTCATGTAAATTCATGAGAGAGTTTTCTATTGAAACCCAAACAAGGTCACCTGCGTTTGAAGATCAGAGTGAGATAAAAGTGATACTGTTTCTACAAGAGCTTTAAAACAATGCAGACAGCCCCTTTTCTGAAAGAAAATATCGATTCCATCTTTGAAAGTGTATCATTGATTTCTTTTTCAAGTTTGGATTTCTAATGCTCATCTAATGAAGAGATTTTGGAGGAGCTTTGCTATCACCTATTCCCATTTATTTGTTTTTGCAGAATGAGCTCTAAAGCATTCCGAAAGGTTCAAAACTTGATTTGCTTTCAATGGCTAGAGTTAGCTTTTTCAGGTACCGCATACATGCACGGAGGTGAATGGGCAGCTTATCTGTTTGGGGGCCCTCAACGTGTTCTGTGACATACACTACAGAATTGGCTATGATAGTTTAAAGTATCAACTGGCCAATAGAGTTAATGAGATTTCTTTCTTTCCTTGTTTTGGTTGGGGGACTGAGTGTGGGTAACTGCCTTGATCTCCCTTTTTCTAGCCTCTTTTCATACATGTTGTAATTAAAAATAAAACGTACAGAAAATGAAGCTCACATTCACCTGAACCTGTGCTTTTTTGTAGCAGTATAATGTGCTTGTGCCAGTCTACGTACTTACAGTGTTTACTCCATCCCCTTTTTGAGACTGAAAGCCAACAGCTATTTCACAAAGAATGTAAACTTGCTCACCCGACATTAATCCCGGGACTTTGCCCTTACCAGCCTGGCGTTTTACACACCAGCACTTTCTTCCGTGACCCCGCACTGTAATAGTTCTCACAGGACCAATCATAACCGCTTATGGGTTATCCGGTTCATTCTCAACAACCTTTTGCCCAGGTATTATGATTTTCCACCCGTTACCGACTAGGCAGCTGAAGCAGATAGTGAATAAATAGCCGCTAGAGCCGCCGAAGCCAGAATGCCGCAGAGCACAAGGCATCACGTGCTACCCCCAAACGCCAGAACACGAATTGCTCAACTTTTCTTGACAAAACAAAATGTAGAGGACGCTGAGCAGAGGGGCACATTAAAATTTCTGAAGACGTCTTTTGCCGATTCTTGGATACGTTCAGTAGACGTTCTCATCATGGCTCCTGCGGCTGCAGGAGGGTTAGGAGGGCGCTCGCATCGGGATCAGAAATGCTGGAATCCACCTTCCACTTCTCCTTTCAGTGCGTAGGAGAAAAAGTGGAGGTGAGACCCTTTCTCTCTTGGAGCCTGCGTTGTTGAAATAGCAATGAAGAGACTTTAACTCATGCATCTCATGGGTAAGTTATGAGGCAGTGAGTATACGAAGGCAGGGTGCAGTATAAAGTCTGGTGAGAAAAATTCTTTCTTTAAAAAATAATTCTGAAAAGCTTAAACAATTATAGAATAGCACAGAGACTGAAAAAATGGTGTCTTCCCCACCAATAATTAATTATATTTAGATTTTGTCATTTCATTCATTTTTTAATTACTTAATTTATTTTTGTTGTTCAAGTACAGTGGTCTCTATTTTCAAGACTGTAGCTTCCCTCTTTTTCTGTCTCAAAGTTCATTCCTCACCTCATTCTGTGTAGTTCATCAGAACATGCTTGTCTGTGTTTTTCCCCTGAAAATCTACATATCATCTTTCTTTTTTTAGCTTTATTTACTTATTTATTTATTTTTTAAATTTTTATTGTCATTCAATGAGTTTTAACAAATTCATGTAAATGCCATCAGTTTACATGAAACAACTTAATTTTCACCCCACTTAATTTTTTGAGCTCTCTTCTTTACATGTGTACATCGCTGGTTTAACTGTATGAACATATCACAAATGTTTATAAATCCTGCTACCGATGGATGCATTGTATCCAAGCTTGGCTGTGCTTTAACAAGCAGCTTTGCACACTTCTGACATGCCCATGGAAAAATCTCCGTCCACATACATTGTAGATCAGAGACACACCAAGCATCAAGGCACACTGCCCTAATGTGGTAAGTGCACCTTATTTTATTACTGTTTCACGTTCATTTTCTTGTTTTCTGCCTGAAACATTTGCAAGCATTACATTTCTAAAGGGCACAATAAAACAAGTGTTTTGGATTATAGTACCTTGGTTTAATGTCTTGAAAGATCATCTCTGGGTATTAAAGAAAAAAGGCACTTAAAATAGTCTATCATCTGGTCACAGAGATTCATTTTCAAAAATGCAAATTCATTAAGTTGACATCCCATAACTACCAAAAGAAACTGAGTTCTTAGCATTACTTAAAGAGCCCTCAGTGATCTCAAGCCCTAAATTCCTCTTTAATCTCTTGATTTGTACCCCTGACGGATGCTTTATCTATAGTGAATCCTTTGCAGCTCCCAATCCTTACTTTGTGGTTTCATTCCTTCAGGCTTTGTTAGGCTGCTTCCCCTGTCGTCCTGAGTAGACAATCCTTCTATGCTTGGTGAACATGTTCACTAGCTGTTGAAACTATTTATGACTTGTTACTCTCCCCCTCTGCATTCCACCTGGCCTTTAATTTCATACCAATTGGTTTTAGCATTGGGATTTTTAAAAGGGGCAGAAAAGGCTTACTATGTTCCCTTCACTGATTTTCCTTAGATTTGAAGGACTCAAAGGAGGCAGCATGAGCACTCACAGACAAAGAGCAGTTGTGTGGGAAAACCTTGCACTGTCCCAGGCCATCTGCCAGGCCACCCCGTGCCCGAGGTTTGCTCCTTTGCCAGAGACAAAGCTGAAGTGGGCAGGGACTGAGGAGGCTACCCCTCTTTTCCTTCATCATTGCTTGCACACTGCCTGCCAGGAAGCCTCACCAGGCATACGTGGCAAGCCACATTCCTCCTGGAGCAGCTGCAACTTCAGGGGTTCACGATAAATAATTCCAAAAACCAAGTACTACCCATACATTTAGCACATTGAAAATCACTTTGTTGCAAGAAGATAAAACCAGGGTTTTGACCCCCAGCTGTCTCTCTCTAACTCTAAGAGGAATGCTTGGGTTGAACTACATCCTCCCCAAATCATATATTGAAGCCTTAACTCCTAGTACTTCAGAATGTGACTATATTTGAAAATAGGACCTTTAAAGAGGTGATTAAGTGAAAATGAAGCCTTTGGTGTGGGCTCTAATCCGATATGACTGGTGTCCTCAAAGAGGAGGCAATTTGGACCCACAGAGAGACATCAGGGAGGCATGAGCACAGAATGAAAGTCACATGAGGACACAGAGCAGGCGGTCCATCCACAAGCCAGGGACAAAGGCCTCAGGAGAGACCAACCCTGCTGACACCTTGATCTTGGACCGCTAGCCTCCAAACACTGGAGGCTCTCACAATACTCCTTTGTCAGCTTTTTAAGAGCAAGCTGTAGTCTCTGGAAAAGTGTTTCTGCTGGGAGAGCATGGGGAGGGAAGGAGCCCGTTCCCAGCTTCGGCCCCCTCGGCAGCAATTCCGGGGTGGATTTAGGGATCAGCAGAGACTTTAAACTCCAGCCTAGGCACAGCCAGTTGGAGAGTTGGGAGTTACGATTGTTTACGTGATTCAGTACATGGGAAATGTGTAGCCCGCAAATGTATCTTAAAAAAAACATTCTGTCACTAGTGTTTTGTAGGGAAATGCCTATTAATTTTCTGTTGTAATTGAGTTCATTGGGGTGACACTAGTTAACAGAATCATACAGGTGTCAAGTGTACAACTCAACAAAACATCAACTGCACTCTGCATCCTGTGCCCACCGCCCCAAGCAAACTCTCTCTCTGTCCCTGTTTATCCCTCCTTTGCCGTCTTGCACCATCTGGCACTGCGCCCGCCTCGCTTTCCCTCTGGCTGTCACCATACTGTTGTCTGTGTCCCTGCGATATGTGTGTGTGTGTGTGTGTGAGACAAAACATATATATCACATATATATGTGATAAAATATATGAGCATATGTGTATACACATATATATGCATATCTTTGTAACACACATATATTATCAGTGGTATTTTTAATGGCAATTTTCATTGAATTTACTGTATGGTCACTTTTTTTTTTTAAATACATCAGCTAATAGTATCATTGTGTCAAGAACTGTGAAGGGTCTTAAAAGTTACCCAGCTTGCAAGCTAACAAGTTCACCGCACAGTTTTCTGTGTGCTGGAAGAAGACATGAGACCACTGTGTCAGAGACACTGTCACTCAGGCACTGCAGATTGAGCTTCATGTTTGCGTCCATTCCCTGGCCTCTGCAAGTCCGTGGGGGAGGCGCAGAGGCCCAGGCCCATACCGCCTACAGTGCGTTCGTGCCGTAGGTGGGGGTCTCTGAGGTTATGCCATATTGCTGAGGGAGGGGGTACAAAGGAACTAAATGGTAATGGAAAATACAATAAAGAAAAAATAATAAAGGGAGCTTACAGCAAATCTGACCGCCCTTTCCCTCCTTCCTTCCTTCCTTCCTCCCTTCCTTCCTTCCTTCCTTCCTTCCCTCCTTCCTTCCTTCCTGACTTAGAGGAAAACATTTTTATGATTTTGGAGAGCAAACAAATTTGTTGTTTCCAAAAAAAAAATATCCCTCTATCTCCCAAGGATGTTTCTATACAAATATCCTTGAAAAGATAGTCAGAAGAAAAGCTCTCGTAAGACGTGCAGGAATGCAAACAACCCACGAAACACTGCCTTCCACCTTGCTGACATTTTTCATTATTCTCTTTATGAGTTTTCATTAGACATCGAGAGGTTGTTATCCTGCACCTGAAATCCTCGTTCTCCTTTTTAAAAATGTTCTCTATGTGATTTAAAAATCTACATAATCATTTGAACAGTTTCTCCTGAACATCCCTGTGTGTATTCCAGTTTGATTCGCTATGCTAAATGATTCATTCCCTAAACAAATACTGTCTGAGTACTTACTATGTGCCTGCACTGTGCCAGCATCTTGGGATACAAGAGCGAACAGGATAGAAAAAAGCCGCTCTCCTATGGGGGGGGGTGGTCAAAAATTAACCGAAAAGGTAATAAACAAATAATATAATTTTAGAGACTGTTAAATACTAGTAAGATATAACAAAAAGCTTTATGGTGGAGAATAGTTTGGCAATTGGCAACATTGGATGAAAGGCATCAGCAAAATGCCCTCCGGGAAGGTGAATTTGGAGGCGACACTGACAGATGAAAGGAGGCTGACAGGGGTTAAGGGTGAAGGCTATTCTAAGATGAGGGAAGGACCAGTATAAAAATCCTGGCCTGGAAGAAGGTCGGCTGCTTGATGAACAGAAAGAAGGCCTGTGTGCTTGAGTGCAGGAGGGAAGGCAAAAGTGATGGGAAATGGATGAGGGTTAGACGGAGCCCCAAACATCCAGCACTTTCTCATGTCATAGCGATAGTTGGTTTTTATCCTGTTATGGGTGCAATCTGTCTAAGTCACATCCAAAGGCTTCTAGGTGGGCTGGCTTGGCCTGGAGCGGTAGCTGTGGAAATGGAGCAAAGTAGATAACCTTGGGAAGTTTCAAACCTAGGGCTAACAAAAGGATTTTAAGTGTCTCTGCTAGTTTATATGCTCAAGTTTAATTTTATACTTAAGTATGATCTATAGTCACTTTTAACTTTGATGACTGCTAATGATAAAATATTTCCAAACACAAAGCAGATTTTAATCATTTTATTTTTGTAATGTAATTGGTCATATCATCTCTAACACATCAAGATAAGGAAATAAACCATGGATATTGAAATAGTCTTGCTAAGTAAAGGATATTGTTTGATAGAATAAAATAATTGTCAAATAATGATTAACAGTCTGTAGCAGCAGTAAGAGGGTTAAACAAATAAATGACTATTTCTGCTTAGTAGCACTTTTTGGTTTCACAACAGACAGAATGACTAACCACTATGCACATTCAGGACACAGAAAAGATTCTTCTTAATATATTTAGCCATCGAAGCCATGAAATTTTAAATATTTCTTGAATCTACTTGGGCACTTAGGCTGTCAGCTCAGGAAACAAATTATGTTTTGTAAAATTGTTGCAATATGTTCAGGCGAAAATGAGAGAACAAGATTAATAGAAGTAAAAAAATAAAGAAACTATACAAAAAAGTACTCATCCAAGACATGGACTTGACAGGGAAACTTCAGGTTCTTGTTAAATATGAACTTAAAATATTTAATGGTGACTTTATTCTGCAGCAAATTTGCAGTATTTTCTCCTTTCTCTTGGTTTAAAAACACAGACATATGTTCAGAGAAATAGAGAGCTACACCATTTTAAATGAAAACAATTTGTTTCATTACCTAATTTCTAGTGTCTAAAAGTGTGACTTTTACCAGAAGCAAGGTGATTGAACAAACTTTAAACTTAATTATTCTAATGAAGCACTAGGTTCTTAAGTGGAAAAATATACAAAATAAATATTCTCAAGTCATCATTATAATATGCTCTCCAATGCGTCTCATCTTAACACACTTAACTTGTTTAAGATTTAACTACACTTTTAAAATTATAGTTATAATTATTAGACCCATATTCTTAGATGAATGCATGGTGGTATGTGGGCCCAGATGTAGAATAAGCAGGCACCATGAAGGCTGCTGATTGTAAAAAGCTTTCAGTTACTTACGCTGACATTTAAAAGAAGGCAAGAGTTGATTTGAACAATTGAGTCCACCAGCCACTATTAATGAAAAATGCATTAGGTCGTTATAATGTTTAAAAAAGAAGAAAGGAAGATAGGTTGAAAGAAAGAATCTATTTAGTAGACTCTATTCAGGAAAGTAGCTGGAAACTTTCTTGAGCAGAATGGTGGAGAAGATAATGATCCACTCTACCAAGAAGTATTTCAGTAGTGTCTAATATAAAGAACCAGATAAACATATAAGGAGAAATCTATTTCAGTATTTCCTAACTTTATTGATTAAGTAGGGTCAAACCAGGTCCTCTACTCCTTGAACACTAGAGAAAATACTTTATGTTCTTCATTTTTGTGTGTCTGTTTATTTTACTTTGCCTTTAAGGAAGCATGTCTTTCGTGGTAAGAACTCCACTAAGTACACTTTATGAATTGATTTCAAGGACAGCCACAGTGGTACCATTTTACAATATATATGTTAAAGTGGCTGACAAATCTGATAAGCCAACTCTCCATTCCACCATTTAGGTGCACAGACTTTTATTCTTGGTACATTGAGGAGAAATTTACTGTCCAATGAGCTTTGTCTTACGGGCCTTTTCCTAATAGTGTCCTTTGTATTATCTGCATGTTGGTTGTATAGCTATTCTCTCTTTAATATTGTTTTAAAATATTTATTATTGTATTCTCAAAATTTTTCTTCGTAATTCATCTTTTAATCCATTTTCCAAAGTGCTGTGTGACATAAATTACTACCAACCTCCCTGTACACTCTGTCCCACACAGACTTATGTTGGATTACTCATCATATTTTACTTGCAGATTGGCTGATTTTTAGTAGCTTGTTTTCAATGATTTTTGTCTCCTTATTTAGTATGAAGTATGACTCATGAGTGACATTACAGAACCTGCTTAGAAGGACTTTTTTTATTGCAATGTGTTCTGAAGAAAACACTATGAATACTGCTGGAACTGTCTTATTTACATTTTAACCTTGTCCTTTTTATTGCCCTTCCCTGTTCTGTTTGCTAGCCGCCTACACAGTTTTTCTTGTCAGAGATTACCATCTCTCTCTTCCGAATTTTTCCACCACTGATATGTTGTTTGTTTTGACCTCCAACAGCTTCTGACAAATTTCATTTTATTCCTTCTGTTAATGAAAATGAACCTTATTTTCCACCAGATTCAACTGAATTGCATTTTCTTGGCTAGGTCCATAGAATCCCAACTTGCTAATTATTTTATATAACTTTCTAAAAAACAATTTTGGGGAACAGATGGCTGAAACTGCCCAGTGTCAGCAGCCAGAACCACTAGTCAGCTACCAACAGTCATTGGCACCTACACTACTTCCTTGTTATTAGATCCCTGGGAATGGTTGATAGAATTAGGGTAGCTCCTTTCTTATAGTCCTGACTCTGGTGTTTTCTAACATAAAACAGAGCCACACTGTCCACGGCAACAGTTATAATTTTAACACCATTGTAACCATTCCCACTGGAAGAGCTGTCCACACGAATCCTTGATAAAAACAGGAGGATTTTTATTGTTATTCCCCTAATGAGAGATAAATACTCATTTAATAAATGTTCATAAGGAACTGCGACCTAGGTTACATCAGACTTCCTTTGGTTTACTGTGATACACTTCCAGAAGAATAAATTACTTTCCACAGTAGTTGAGATGTAGCAGGATTTCTAGAGATATACCCCCTATCTATATCATTGTTATCAGATTCCATGTTTCAATTACTCTGTCTGTATTGAGAGCCAAACTAAATAAATTCATTTATCAACAAACAGTTATTGAGTGCCTGTCTTAAGAAGTGTAACAGTACATTATCTGCCATCACTTAGAAAAAAAAATGCCCTCTGTACTGTTAAAACATATCTCTTGGGATTAGTTCTTTTATACTGATGCAAAATCTGTTGGATATCTTCCTTTTTCATGTGGTGTATTTCAACTCATTGGGATATTCTTTAGATTCAATGTTCTTCAATTTGGCAAGTATTATTAATGTGATTTTTTTTCTAGAGAGTGAGATCTGACTGTGATCAAATTTATTAGCAATAGTTAAGCATGAGGAGTTTCATATTTCTTGCACTTTACAAGAATGAAACAAACATGACTGGCGAAGGAATAGTGAAGTCTTCAGTAAGTTTTGTTAAGTATTTCATTGCCTTTCCCTAATACCACCATTTCAGGTGATCATTAGTTTCTGCTTGGTCTAACCTCTATCATCATAGGCTCTCAGAAATTATTGTATATTAATCTTAAATCTCTGCTTAGCAACAACCATTGTGTCTCTCTGCTGGGAGAAACCAGGTGCTTTGGATAAAGTGGGATGAGAACAAACAAGTTCTTACTACCTTTATCATGAGGTCGGGATTGTTCTCTCCATTCCAAGTTGTGCTTCCTTCTAGGAAGATGTAATCGGCACCTACTGTTTTTGCTTACATAAAATCCCCTTTTCTTTGTTTTGCTAAAAGCACCCATTCCATCTAGTACATGGTTCTAGAAGGACTGTAAACAAAAGAACTAAGCACCATAGTCCTATCTGGACAATCAGATTATCCCATTCCCCAAAGAAGAGTGGTTAATCTAAGACGTGGGCATGTAAATTCTCTGGTGTTGACATAAAGAAATTGAGAGGAAAAAACCCTAATGTTTTGCGTTTTTACTCTCAGTAAAGCATGGCTGTCTAAGGTATATTCCCCAGCATGTGAAGAGGGTTTATTCACAGTAGGTAAAAATAAAAGCAATCCATAAAACTGGCTAATGTCTTACATGCATGATATATACTGTATTACGGTGGTATTGAATTTCATCAGGAAAACTAAGACCCTTTGGTCCAGTGATATCCCTATTGTTTTTCCCAGTTTCAAGAATATCCCCCTTTTTACATTTGTGTTGTTTTTTGAGTTACAATTCTGTAAAGTTGCATGTAATGATATTAATCAATTTAGTGTAGTTAATAAGTTGATCCTATTTTCAATAATAAGAACAATAACAGTAGCTAGTACCTCAAATTTACTGTATATCAGAGAGTGTTCCAAGTGCTTTATACATATTACTTTCTTTAATTCTCAAGCAGTTTTATAAAAATTTAAGGCCCAGACAAGTTAAATAAATTGCCCAAGGCTTTAGAGGCAGAGCTGTGATCTATGCTTGGGTAACCTGATTCTAAACGGACTCCAAACCACATGTATACACTGAAAAGGAGACAGGTATCACATTTTTGGTGTAATAGGGTGTTAGAACATATTTTTTCTAGTTTTATTAAAGTATAGAGATGATTTGCAAATAAGGGCACTCTAACACCTAAATATTATGTGACTTATCCAAGTCACAACATATGATTAGTGATGTTTTTATGGAAGCCAGCACACAGCCACAACAATTGAAGCACAGGACCATAATGGTCCTGTGTCACATTTTTAATAAATGCAACAATTAAGGAAATAAAAACATTCAAATCCTCAAAAAACAAGTGAGAAAGGGGACTAAGTTACCATCTGAATCTAAGCCTTGTGCTCTTTTCTGTGCTTGACTGAACCAAGACATGCAAATATTAAACCTGAGGATTACTTTAGATCATGGGTCTTTTTCAGTAGACAACAATATTGAAGAGAGAAAGGTCAGCTTTCTTCCTGCATACAATGGTGCTCATAGCAAATCAGATATTATTCTAAGTTCCAGTTGATCTTACAAGATAAGAGATAAATATAAAGTAGCATGAAAATACGTAGACAAAGAAATGTTTGGGACCTGTTATGGAAGAGATGACAACTGAGTTGACACTTGAAGTATGAATGGAATCGACCAGGGAAAGGAAGAGGAAAGCATATATTTAAGACGGATTAAAACAGCTTGAGCAAAGCAAAATGGAAAAGTACAAGGCAATTAAGTTGTTCACTGTCTGTGGGTTTTAGAAAGTGTGGAGTGACTGGGAAGAGCTTGGAAAATTTTTCTGGAGCCAGGCTACAGCAGTTGGCATTGGGGAGTCATCCTAGTCTTTCCTAAAAAGGAATGTTGTGATTGGTTCATTTCCCAGCTTTTTATTGAGCATCTATGGTGTGCACAATACTGCTCAAGCATTGTAAGGATCCGTGATGTAAGGGCATATTCTGACATCACCATGAGGGAAGACAATACCCAGACCAAGCAGTGTGGGTTCTGTGATAGATACACAAGCAAATTTGTAGAACATTATGTACTCTTGATATAAGACCCAGAATAAATTGAGGTATGAAGGAAATTAGGGATGGAAGTGATTGAGATGGATTTTAAATGAAATGAAAAAGTATGAGAACAGAAACATGGTGGATATAATCAGCAGTAAACTATCTCCTTTTGGTTTTAATGTTGTTTTCTTGATTACCTCCTCCCTGTTTGAGATATGTCCTATCAACTCATCCTGATGACTGTCTGCTGATAACTGCATGGAGTGTATCAGAAATGATTAGTAGAGATTCAGAGGAATCACTATAGATTGGCAGTTATTCTCTGAATTAATGCAATATGAGAAATTGCCCTGGCTGCTGTGGCTCAGTGGATTGAGTGTTGGCCTGTGTGCATCCCTGGGTTGCGGCCAGGTCCCCAGCTGGGGACGTGTTCGAGGCAGCCACACATTGCTGTTTTCTCCCTCCCTCCCCCTCTCTAGAAATAAATAAATAAAATCTTTAAAAAATGAAAAATTAAAATGAAGTGCATCAGACATTTTATTGTCCATATGTTGTTTATATATTTTATTGTCTAATTTTCAGTGGAATCATTTAACGTGCCTAAATAAGCACATAGTAACATCTCAATAAATATTTGTGGAGTGAATGGACTTTACACTTCTTTTTTTTCTCTAAACAAAAATGTGTTTGGAATCACTTTGCACATGCCATCATAAATGTTTGCTGTAGATATTTAAATGCATTTTCTTTATCTCATTCCTACCCAGTATTGATTGCTTTCCAGCTCATAAGTGAAAGGTCACCATGTATAAGTAGAGAAAAATGACATTGGTGACTAATAAACATGTTTATTTAAAAGGAAGTAGGGCAGCAAAATCTAATTCCATATATGACATTGTGAATTATTCATATTTCTTACAGAAGTGGGCCACAAGAATTTGATGATATTTGTACATTCTAACATTTTTATTATACTGAGTCCTGTGGTGCTATGGATTTACGGTAACTTTACAGGTATTCTATGAACCGTAAATACTAAGACATTACCCCCTTAATGCACATTGTTTTAATTACAATTGTATTTTCAAATAGCCTAATTAGTTGACCCATCTTTGGATTACTCAGAAAACCAAATAGCTGAATTTTTTTTGCTTATTGGCTTTGTAGGAACAAATTGTGATTATAAAAACTAAATGCACGTAGAAAATAGAACAAAGCTGCCTTATTTATGACTGTTGATTTATACTCAGACCGAGCCAAGATGTTAGCATTACTAAAAGCAGTATCAAGTTTCTATTATCTTCAGAGGCTCTTAATAATTGACCTTTTTCTCCTACTATATATGCCTGTGCTATTTCCCATATATACCCATTACATTTAAATAAAGAAAAATAAAGTCATGATAATGTAAATGTCCAGAATCAAGCCTCTTTTTACATTGATCTGATTTAAGTATCTAACCCTGTGGTTCTCCGACAATGACCTTATTTTTTTCTGGCAGCCTTCACCACCATTGCTGCATTCTTACCATCATTACCATCAGTGGTAATACTGGGGTGATGGAAGACATGGAAAGGAAATGAGATGCTCACTAATGGTAAATAAAACTGAGAATAAATAAGTACTTGAATTTAAAATGTCCATCTGTCAAAATACCTATGCAATAGTAATGACCAATATACCATAGACTGGTATGTTAGTTTAAAAACTATAGCAGGACTGGTGGGGAGAAAATGCAGACAACTGTAATTGAACAACAATAAAATATTTTTAAAAATAAATAAATAAATAATAATGGTAGCAATTTTATGTTCAATAGGAAACTTGAAATTCAATGTTTGTTGTTGTAGTGAGTCAAAATTTTTCTTTGTGTATCGGTTGAACCACTGATCAATAATTATATTTTCTGTTTCCTAACTATCATAAGCATATAAATAGTCACCATGTGAGCATTTCTTTGTTTTTCTGTATATATAAAAATAGAGCACTTTATGAGAGTGCAGTTTAGGAAAAGAATAAGGAACTGGAGATTTTGATGTATCAAGTCAGGTATTTCTCTATCACAGACCTAACTTCCCTGAATCTCAAATTTTTAATCCATAAAAAGAGCAAAATTACCATGTTTACAAGGTGGCTGTGAGTTAACAGACATGAAACCACTTCTAAAAATATTTTTAAAAGATATGCAAATCAAAGGTGTTGTGATTATTGTATAAAAATGAAAGATTGGCCTACCAGACTACAGAAATGATAAATTTTAATGCAAGTTTTATGTAAATGATCTTTAGAAGCTTAGCAGAAAAGATATAATCTTTCTGATCCATTAATGCCTTTCTTCATGCCAGCCTAAAATAAACTTAATAAGGCTTATGAAATTAAAAAATTTAATCTTGACTTTGCTTTTCCTTTCTTTCTTGAACTTGTTATGCTACATACTTTCATAGGACAGAGCCGATTGATGTTATTTTGAAATAATCAGGATATAGGACACATTTTCTGGGAAGTGAAAGTATTGGTTCCTCTCATTTCCATAGTTTAATCTACTTTAAAAGAAAAAATAAAGCCTGTGAATAGAGCAGAAGAAAAAGGAATCTGTCTAAATTGAAACAAAGTATAACGAATAAAGCTTGATCTTATTACAAAAATGAAAGGAAAAGAATGGAGGATAGACATCAGTCTTAGGAACTATTTGCAATCATTGTAACTATAAAGAAAGTACTGTTTTTATGATATTATATATATTTTTCAAGGACTGCCTAAACTAATGAAGTGATTCAAAGTAATTGAATATGCTTACAGAATTAAAACTGCTAATGAATTTTCTTGCAACTTTAGTTAATAACCTCAAAATGTCAATATCTACAAATAATTTTTCAAAGGTGTATCATGGCTCTATTAAGTTCAAATTTTATTGGTGTCTCACATGACATTGTAAGATTTGTTAAAAGTTACTTTTATGGCACTAATCTCCATTATGCCAGATACACGGTTAATTCACAAACCAATTGTCTTTCTATGTACCTTATATGTTCTTATAAGTGAACATCTTATTCAGTATTCCCTCAAGGTTCATGGAGAGGTTATGAACATTTTCAGCGGATCAGATATATGTTCAGAAATCGGTACACATTTTGGCCCCATTCCACAGGAAATACCCATGCACACATCATTTCATTGGTCATTTTGTTAGAGCGGACAGTTAGTTGGGTATTACCAAAAGACGAGGGAGCCAATGAAACCGGATTATCTGGTTAAGCCCAATGAAGTACGAGAAAACAGTTTTACAGCCACCCGGGATGTAACTATCATTATTCTGCCAAATGAAGCAGAACATCAGAGGAGGCAGGAAGGACAGAAGGACAGCTTTTCAGTCATCCCAGGGAGTCCACCCCATGGAGAGGAGAGAGACAACCATGAGGAGGAATGCCTTTCACTAAGCACATGTCCAGTAGAGTCAAATGGCAAAGCAGAGCTCTCAGGCATGTGCAGTGGGAGACAGACTAGTGACTGTAAAAGAGAGGAGTCCAGCCTGGGAAAATCTGGAGGGAAAACAGATGGTGGAAGGGCCCAAGCCCCAGAAAAGCCAGGAAAGAGATTGGATAGTTTGAAAGAAACCCTGCTCTTTCCCAAACTTAAGGAAATACAAGGAAGCTCGACCAAGACTTCAGAGCAGCCACTGCTCTCTAGCCTGCCTGCTCTCTTCCTCTGGGACAGTGGGCTGTTGCTTTTCACTTTAATAAACCCTACCACTGTTGTAAAACCCCTCCCATGTGAGTGCCCCTGAAATTCTTTTCCCATGACACCACAGAACCTATATTCTCTGGTAACAATTGCACAGGGATCGCAAACCTGGAAAGCATGTTTATGGATGCTTCAGGACAGGGGTGGGAAAATTCTTCTGTAAAGGGACAGATCATATTCTTGGCTTTGTGGGCCACCTCATCTTATTAGCACTACTCAACTCTGCTGCTTTAGTACAAAAGCCACCACTGCCAATGAGCTAGCAAATGGGCATGGCTGTGTTCCAGTAAAACTATATTTATAAAAGTAGGCGATGTGCCAGATTTGGCCATAGGCCTTCCTCTGCTAATTCCTGTGCTAGGGGACCAGATGAAAAACTCTTGGAATAGGACATAGTTGTAACTGTTAGGACTTCAGCCATCTGGTGTTTGGAAGCCGGTGCTCCCAGAATCAGTGTCGCTCACTTTCAGCTCCCAGGATGGTTGGATGTGCCCCAGTACTTCATTCTCTATATCTGAAATAGTTTTTGCCTGGAACTGTGGTCCCCAGGTCAGGGACTGCGTTGTGTTCCCCTGAAATGCATACATCTAATCCCTAACTCCCAATGTGTTGATATTTGGAGCTGGGGTTTTGGGAGGTAAGTACACTTCGATGAGGTCATGAGAGTGGGGTCTTCATGATGGAATTGGTGCCCATATAGGAGGAAACCCCAGAAAGCTTGCTTTCCCTATCAATCCACCATGGAAAACACAGTGAGAAGATGGCCACGTGCAAGTCCCCACCTTGCTGGCACCTTGACCTCGCACTTCCAGCTTTCAGAACTGTGAGCAAATGAATTCCTGTTGTGTAAGCCATCCCACTCATTGACTAAGATAGTTTCTGGTGCTATGGGATGTGGTCCTAGATCTTGAGGAAAACAGTTACCGCCTTTGGGAAGACAGAGTGGTGAGTTAGAAGGAGTCGCATTCCTGATGATTGTCAGATGATTTGCTAGTTATTTGGGGGTTTCTTGTGCACACAACCAAACCTGTGTTTCACTAATAAATGAGATGTGGGTGAGCTAACCTCACTCTCTTCAGTTTATAGAGTTGTATTTACTTGGTAATGTCTCCGCAGTCAATTTCTTGAGTATTTGTTGTCACTTTTCACTCTGGAGGCTCAATATCATGGATGCATTAAAGTTTGTTAGTCATCTCAGGACAGTGATAAAAAGTGTGATCAGTGCAGCCCTAATCTTGTGTCCTGACCACACGGGTGATGTCTAATGGATTTTGGGCTACACACCTCAAGAAAGGATGTAGCGGATATTATTGTACTCTGTTATCCTTTTCTTCCCCTGTTCTTTGCAATCACTTCTGCCTGCCTTTCTGGCACCACGTGTGGTCTCAGGCCAGCAACATACACAGCAGTCCGAAATCTCAAAAGCTTTCACTTTGATCAAGGAACTAGTGAGGAGGTTCCTGTGAGCTACTTTCCCCCTTTGAAAGTGCCTCTTCTACTTCTATCACTGCTTTCTCCTGTTAGTCTCGAGCCCTGTCCCTACATCCATCCCTCTTTGGTACCAGGCTTTGATTACTAAACCTGGAAAGCAACAGCTTTGCAAACTATCCTGGGGAAGACATGACTTCGATGGAAGAGACTGTTGCCATTTCTCTTGAGTCGACCATTCCCTTAGATGGGATAGAGTGGTATGACATCATGGAGCCCATAGTAGCAACCACATAAAAAAGAAACTAGAATTAGTGCAGTTCTAATTCCAGTTGGACAGAGCTTCAGGCAAAAAAAGTCAACAAGGAAACAACAACCTTAACTGCACACCAGATCATATGGATTTAAGTGATGTTTACAGGATATTTTAGCCCAAAGTAGAGAAATACAAATGAAAACCCCAGTGAGATAGCTTCTCACAACTGCCGGGATGGCCACCATCAATAAATCAACAAACAACAAGTGCTGGTGAGGACGTGGAGAAAGGAGAACCCTAGTGCACTGTTGGAGGGAATGTTGACCAGTGCAGCCACTGTGGAAAGTATTATGGAGTTTCCTCAAAAAATTAAAAATGGAACTGCCTTATGACTCAGATTTTCCTCTTCTGGGAATATATCTTAAGAATCTCAAAACACCAATCCAAAAGAATATATGAAGGTCTGTGTTCATAGCAGCATTGTTTACAATACCCATGGTCTGGAAACAGCCTAAGTCCCCATCAATAGATGCATGGATAAAAATAACTGTGGTATTATTGTGCATTTGCACAATGGAGTGCTATGCGGCAGTAAAAATGAAGGACCTCTTACCTTTTGGGACAGCATGGATGGACCTGGGGACTATTATGCTAAATGAAATAAGCCATTCATTGAAAAAAAATACCATATGATCTCACTTATATATGGAATCTAAGAAAAAAAAAAAAACTAACCGAATAGAAACAGAGTCATAGGTACATGGAAAAAACTGACAACTGTCAGAGGGGAGGGGAGAGGGGAGGACTGATTGAAGGGATTAGCCAAAGCACACATATGCATGACCCATGGACACAGACAATGGTGTGGGGATTGCCTGAGGTGGGGAGCTGGGCAGAGGTGGGCAAAGGGATAAAATGTGGGGACATCTGTAATAATGTAAATAATAAAATTTATTTTTAAAAAATCACTCATTAATTTTACAAAAATAAAATATTTTCCAAACTTATTATGTACCTAATAGTTTCATAACACAATATTTACTGAGGTCCTACTGGTACACTTTGTCTAGGCCAACGATTTTTAATCCATGTGCAGCTAGAATTTTTATAACATGCAGTATCCAATTATTCAGTCTTGGGCACTGATCTTAGACTCTCAAAAAAATGACAATAACCAACACAATAGCTGTCTGGTATGAATGAATAAAATTATAGCTATTTTTGTCAGATCAGGAAAAATATATTTTTTGTGTGCCACAGAATTTTAGTAATTAGCTTATGAGTGCCATGGGAAGAAAAAGGTTGAAAATCACTGGTCTAGACATTCAGTGGTAAGCAAGACATGTGTCTGCTCTTAAAAGACACAAAAAGGAAAAGTGAGAGATTAGAGACAGAGATTTTCAAAGATAAACAAGTAAATGGAAAAGGTAATTTTAGGTTATTAAAAAAATAAACCAGGATAATGTTAGAAAAAAGAGTGATATAAGGAGCAGTTTTCCTTTAGGCTAAGTAATCAGAAGATGCGCACTATATCAATTTATCAATATATAAAATAGTAGCTGGCATAGATTTAAAAGATATTTTTTTCTGTCCTCAAGAAGCTCACAATCTGGGGAAAGACACATGAAAATAAAATAGCATAATAAAATTTGGTGACTTAGTTTTGAAAATAAACAGTAAGATAAAAATGCAATATAATATTTTTGAATACTGTTATAATATAATTAAACTTATTTGTCATCCTTTCAACTTGTTTATAACTAATTCTTCCTACCAATTAGCCTCCCATGAATGTATATATCTAAATTGAGATGCACATGGATGCTTTATGCATTTCAGAAAGATTAAATAAAGGTCATGAAGAAAGTGATAATCATTCAGAAATTATAAACAAGATGAGTCCCATGGCATCATACAGTTAGAATTATATTGGGTTTGGAGAATGTGATAAACGTTGGGATAACCAAGAGATAGCTCCTTGGTTTGGAAAAGCTATTAATGGGCTGTAACGTGAAAGGACGTAGGTCAAATTCAAAACTTGCATATGGTTCTTTGCTACTTATTTATAAGTAGCAAAAACTGTTTATTGAAGAATTATTTAATACTCAGCGGTAATTATAGCACTATGTCTTTATCTAAAATATTCAACATAATATTAATAACATAGGCTCTGGGACCCAGTTCTTCTATGTTCAAATGCTCTACGGCTCAATGTCCTCATCATTAAAATCTTTTTTATTCCTTTTTATTTTTTGAGATTTTAAAGGTTATAGAAGATAACAAATGAATAAAGAATAATGTATGGAAACTAATAAACACTAATACACTAATAATTATTGATTATAATCAATAATTATTGATTATAATAATTATTGATTAAAATCAATAATTATTAGCTAGCTTTACTAGAAATAGACATACTACCTCTTAGGAGAGATACAGGGTTCTATGATGTTCAAGAAACCAGGGGGCTGTTTTAACAAGATGGTTCAGGGGGATGTGAGCTGTTTCCGGAAAATAAGTAGCATTTGAACATGCAGCGTTGGAGGGGAAAAAAGAGAATCAGAGAGTGGGGGAGCAGCAAAGCTTCTTCAGGAACAGCGAGGCCTCCATTTCATCCACTAAAAGCTGATGTGTTAAAAGGACAATGGTGGCCCGTTTTGTTCCACAACGATATAAGAAAAGTGCCTCTCTGAAAAAGCTGGGTATTTCTAATAAAATATAAAGGATCTGCTAAGGGAAAAGATTTGTGAGATAATAAAAACAAGAGAAGGTATAAATACAAAATGGCAAAAGAAGAAATAAATGTCAACCTATAAAAAATACTCTCCCTGAAGCAACAATGTGTTTTCAAAGATATTCAAGGAAACAGCACGTGTGCTCATTTTCCCATGATAAAGGATAGAGACATGGGAAGAGTGGCTTAGAAATTCACAGGCTGGACAAGTATCTGGCAACCATATGAAACTGCAGTGTTAGGGTTCTGATAGGAGACCTTGCTTTGGGTTTCAGTTCACAGTTTGTAGGAAAATGGAAATGTTAGCTTATTTAATAGTAGGGAAAATAAAATAACCTTTTGTCCTACATTAAGCTCTAGCAAGAATCCAGTTTTTAACTGAGAAACAAAAATATGTAAATATATATTCAAAAACAGGAAATGAGTTACTAGACACAGATACTTAAAGTATTTAAACATAGAAGGCTACATTTTGTATCCAGTGTGGACTTACAATATTTCCCTTGAAATAAATTTATTCAGAACATAATAAAACTATTAAGAAATTAAAATGACCAGGCTCGATTTTACAGAATGAGAAAAGCAGACATAAATTTTGCTATCCAGATGCTATGACTATGAGATGCTATGCAATGAGTCCTTTGAAAAAATAAAGTTATCTTGTTTATGACAACTCATGTATTAAGAGGACAGTCTATCAATTTAAATAATATGATGACAAAGAAATATTTGTGGATTATGCCATTGGTCCAGTTAGGCAGGTAAATGTAATGTTTTTGAATACAGATGTAATAATGCCCTGATTTACTGACAAAGTCACATTATCATTATTATTTTAAAAGAAGCACATTTATCAGTAGACACATTGCAAGTTGTTAAAGCAAAAGAGTATACTGCTGTGCAGTTTTAATCATGATATTGATCGAATCACTGTGCAGGGTACATATTTCCCCTTTATCTATTTGTCACAAAGGACTCCTGGTATCTTGCTCTAAAGTGGGACCATATTCCTTCTACCATTCCATTTATTTTAGGTCTTTCTTTAAAACTAACACAAAGTAATTGGTGAATATGTACATACATTTTGTATTAATTCCAAGAAAATATTACAATGGGATTATTTCTGTTAATACACTCAATAAAATGAAGTAGAAAGCAGCATTTGGGAAAGTCAGTCCTGACTAAAGCAGTTGGTGGCTATATCTATAAATCCTGTTATCTCTGTTATTAAATGATGCTTCTAATTCCATCTATTCTCTTGTCACAAGAATGGGAACTTTTTTACTCAATGAACCAAAACCTATAAAATGTTATAGTTGACAATACTCAGGGTAACAAGACAAATCAACTCGTGTCTATTCATCTAGAAGGACATCTATTCATCCTTCTAGCTCTTGCTCATTATTTTTTCATACATGTTTATATTTATCAATACTTTATATTTATCAACACTTTATATTCTCTTACAATTAACTGACCATATAAATGTGGGTTTATTTCCATTGATTTATGTCTGTTTTTGTACCAGTACCATGCTGCTTTGATTTAATACACTACAGGACAGTACTGTAGTATAATGTTGTATCAGGCAGTATGATACTTCTAACTTTGTTTTCCTTTCTCAAGATTGCTGTGTTTATCAAGGTCTTTTATGGTTTCATTTCAGTTTTGGGATCATTTTTTTTAGTTCTATAAAAAATGGTATTTTGATAAGAATTGTGTTAAATCTATAGATTACTTTGGGTAGTATGGACATTTTATTAATGTTAATTCTTCCTACCCAAGAACATGGCATATGCTTCCATGTATTTGTATTTTCTTCAATTTATTTCTTTAGTGTCTTTGATTTTTCTGAGCATACGTCTTTAACCTTCTTGATCAAATTTATTTCTTGGTTTTGGGGTTTTTTTTTGCAAATGTAAATGGGATTGTTTTCTTAGCTTTCTGATAGTTCATTATTGGTGTATAAAAATGCAACTGATTTCTGAATACTTGGTTTGTATCCTGTTACTTTGCTGAACTCATTTATCGGTTCTAGTAGGGTTTTTTTTTTTTTTTTTTGTGGAATCTGTAGGGTTCTCTATATGCAGTATCATATCATCTACAAATAATGACAGTTTCATTTCCTCCTTTCCAATCTGGATGCCTTTTATTTCAACTTGTCCTATTGCTGTGGCTAGGACTTCTAGTACTATGTTGAATGTGGTGAAAGTGAACATTCTCATGTCTTGTTTCTTATTCCCCTGATCTTAAGGGAAATAGTTTTAGTTTTTTTCTACATTGGGTATGATGTTATCTGTGGATTTGTCATATATAGCTTCTGTTATGTTCAGGTATGTTCCCTATGTTCCCAATTTGCTGAGAGTTTTTATAATGAAATGGGTGCTAGATTGTATCAAATGCTTTTTCTGCATCTATTGATATATGATTTTTATCCTTCTTTTTGTTTACATGTTGTATCATGTTAATAGATGTGCAGATATTGAACCCACCTTACACATGATGACATCAGTTTAAAAACAAATGAGTAAAAATATAAAGAAAAATAATAAAATTCTTGAAGACTGAAATGTAATTTTACTCACAACTATTTTGTCAAAAATAATATCTTTAATAAAAATACTTTTTAATAATAATAGATACTTGCTATTAGCCCATAAACATGTCATACATTTTATGCTATATGTTCTTAAAAGAATACATTCATAATGTGGTATTTTTAGGAAGAAGAATTTGTTTCAGTGTTTGTCATTAGATAGAATAAGGATTTGCTTTTCCCTGAAATAAAAGTAGTAAATTTGAAAATAAAAACACAAAGAAGCATAGATGCAAGCATAACCCTGGCCTTGTGGTATTCTTACCCTTGTATAATGTCCTTCCTTTGAGTGTGAATTGAACTTAGTGACAAACTTCCCACAAAAAGAGTGCAGCATAAGTGATGGAATGTCACTTCCAAGATTAGGTTCCAAAAAGACTTGGCTCTTGTCATGAGTGCTTCTTAGCATTCTCTCTGTCTCTCTCTCTCTCCCCCCACCTCCTTGTCTCTGTGTCTCTCATCATCAGATGCCATGTCATGAGGGGCTACTCAGGCATCCTTTAAAGAGGACTATGCATAGTAAAAAGCCAAGGCCTCCCATGAGCCATGGGCATGGACTTGGAGAAGTGTCACTCAGCTGCAGAATAACCCTGAGGCACCCTCGTTCCCACCCAACAGCTTGACTGAAACCTTATGAGTGACTTTGAGCCAGAGGAACTTACCTAAGCAGTGCCCAGATTCCTAATACATGAAAGAGTTAAATAAAAAAATGTGTTGTTTTAAACCTTTAAAGTTTAGGGATAACTTCTTATGTAACAGTAAATATTATAATACAATTGAACAGAAGTAAAAACTAATACTCAAGAGTATCATCATTATTTTCTTTTCCATTCCAGAAATATTGCTTTTGGGAAATAGCTTTTAGCTAAAGGTCAAAATAAATCTTGGTATTCCTGTTAAAGACTACCTTGTGTTTGCTTCCCCAAAGAGTATTTATATTTCCATAAACTTTAAGGCCACACTAAATTTTATGTATATTTCAGACAACAAAATCACTCTGAAAATGATATTGCTCTTTACTTCTTCTAATCACCTGAGACAATAGAAGCAAAATTGTTTGCCAGTTGAGTTCCCTCGCAGTAACACTGCACAGCTAATCAGTGTTCTCGCTCTGTGGTTAAGGAGAGACTGTTAGCAAGGGGTTCCGCTTTATGATGCTGCCGGGCAACCATTCTTCACCCCTGGTTTAACACCATGTAGAGGTGGCAATAAGAAATCTAATGAAGAAACCATCAAGCCTGGGGTAGTAATTTCAGGAGAAATCATGCATGGTTGTTTAAATGGGGTTAAGAGTTGACATTTCACGTTATCAACTACTGTGTAGGCACTTTGCCTTCTCATTCTTTGTACACTCGGGCCACTGTGATGCCTTCTGCTTTAGTAAGTAGTAGAGCATATTATAACTATAGCCCCATGTTTGTGCCTGATTTTCCTGCAGTTGTCCTGGCAATGATTTTTTTTTTTACTAGACAATAATCTCTAAAAAGGGCTTTGAGAAGCTTTGCTCTTCTTCATCTGGTTTTCTTCCTTTCTCTCTCCCTTCCTCCCTCCCTCCCATCCTTCCTTCCTTCCTTTCTTTTTCTTTCTCTCTTTCTCTCTCTCTTTTTCTTTCTTTCTTTCTTTCTTCCTGTCTTTTATTGTTTTCCAATAAAATCAGATTGTTTAACTTAGAATACATGAGGGTATTGAGGGATTTTTTCCCCTAAACTTGTCTGTCTCTTTTATCCCCTTTACTTAAAATGAAGTAGCACCTTTTATAGAGTTTATAAGAGTTGTGATATATACATATACAGCCTGATTTTCTTCTTTTATTATAAGTGAGCTCAGGCTTTTCACAAGATCGAAGTAATATTATTATAAGAACATAAAATCTTCACTGGGTAATTTATGACATCTTGTCCTACTAAAAATAATCTATATGTTTGAACTTTAAAGATAATCTAAGTATAGATATTTTAAAAATAAATTTTAAATATTGAAAGTTCTGGCCTGGTGTTTTAAAATATTTTGAGTTCATAGGAAAGAAAACCACTACATATTTATCAAATGAAATAATTTATTGCACCTTTGTTATCTAATAAAATGGCTTACTTAAAAGCAAATCCTATTACTTTTGTGTATCCTTAAAAACATATTTATAGAAGATAGAAATGTATTCTGTTTTGTCAAGTTAAAGAGGACATTCCTATTTCAGGGATATAAAGCAGAAAGTCATTGGCATAATTGTCCGAAGAGAAGCACATAATCACCAGCTGAAATTTAACTTTACAACCTTTAAAACTGTGATTCATCATCCTAGGTTGAAAAATCTATAGCTGAGGTAAGTATAGTTTATTATTTTCCTCTTTAATTGAATGTTTCAGTTGAATGCTAGCAGGTTTTTTTAAATGAGCAATACTTTTCTGGAGTGAATTTAACTGCAAATTACAGACCAAAATAAGAAAATCAAATCAAATTTCTCAACTATCTAAAAGCAAAATTATTCAGTTCTTTAGGATTTTATACATATCTGAAACATAACCTGTAATTGTGTTTAAACTTTAGACTCTGTTGCCCCATGGCAGGAATGCTAAGGCAGTTCATTTAGCTGATAGGTCTCTAAGAGACCAATTGAAGCTATTCATCTCAAATGGTATGGAAGAAGTCAATCCAGGTGGCTTACTGAGTTATGTCTTAGCTTAATCACCAGGGCTGCAAAATGAGTCTGGTGGCATTTCATCTGGGACATAACTGTAGAAGAAACAGGCTTGTAGTGGAGATTAAAGATGCACTGATAGAACACTCTAATTTTTTTAGGCTGCCATTTAAATAAATATTTCTCGTTGTGTCCTATTTCTATCAATAACTGTAAACTTGTAAATATTCCCAGATTGCTCACAGCAGTGATGCTTAATTCAGAATATTGCATGATAAATCTCTGCTCAAATTCAGTAGCCCTCTAACTACCGAAATAAACACTTTCATTTCCAAGCTGTCTCAGAGTTTCCACACCAAGAGTTGCAAACAATAGGAAGACTAAAGTCTGTTCTTCTACTGGTTTCCCTTCCGAAAGATTTAAACATGTTAATGAACAGTGCTTGCCTGCTTCACAAAACTGTTCAAATAATCGCTGATCTCCTGCAGAGCTGCCACAGCTGTTGCAGAACCTCACAGGCCTCCAAAATAACTTGCTGGTTCTTCCTGTGCAAAGTGTACTCTCCAAGCCATAGGCAGGTTCTTCCCTCAACTCAGGAAGTCCAGAATAAGTTAAACGTGCAACCACAAAAGAAAAGGAATGCATAATAAGAGAAACAATGACACATGGTGCACACTTGTCTTAAACTATTTCCATCTTCCAGACTTCCTTGATTTAGAAACTTAGCGTTGATCCCCACGAGTCCTAGATGAGGTAAGTAAGTCTCCCTCTCCTTGTTACAGGATTTTTTTTGTCCAGGAAGGAGATGAAGGCGACTCAAACACAGGCATATTTTTGTAATGGGGAACTGGAATGATTTGTGATGTGTTGTGGAGTAAGATAACTGGACTTATTGATGGACTGGATGGGGAGGTGGTTGGAGAAGATCAAGTATCAGAGGGTCCTCTGATGGAAAGGGAGGTGGAAATACAGAAGGAATACCAACTCTTGTCATGATTTTGGAAATAGGGAGACCCTCTTCTACCCAGAGTCAGTGAAATAAATGCATTGACACTCCAGTTTTTACCCAACACTGCTTGGGCTATGCAAGTATAAAAGTCAGAGTAGATAGCAAGAGTAACTGATCACACAGTAGATAGCAAGAGTAATTCGATTTCTTGAATTAAGAAATTAAGAACTTTATTGAGTTAAGAACTTAATTCATCGAACTTTTAAAATTTGACCACTAAGTATTTTAAAAGTAAAATTGTTTTGATAAAGTTAAAATTTATTCTTTATCATAGAAGTTTTTTAATGTACATATTAAAGGACACATTGATTTATTTTAAGATAACACATTCACTTTTAGCAAACCATCTAACGGGTAAACCACTGTTGTATAAAGATGCTTTGAATAAGGAACACAAAGAGTTGTTTCATGTCTGAACCCTTAGTCTTTGACACTGAATTTTATGTACTGAACTTTGATAGTGTGGTATCCTACTAGAACATGGGATTTACTTATTTAACAATGCATTATGGTTCATTATGGAAACAAAAGAAGGTGAAGTTGAATACAACACTGACTTTCTTTTTGAAGCATTAGCTTAATACATTATTGCCACATGAAGGAAATATTTGATAGGTGGTTTGTTTCATATAAATGTACTATGAAATGGCCTTTGAAAATGGTACAGCTTTCTGTGATAAAAGCACAAGTCTCAAAAACTGCCATTCTTAACTGGTTTTATTGTCACATGCACTGTGAGAGATGGTAACATTTGAAAAGTAGAAAAGTGAAAAAACTTTGAAATTAGCATTTGATAAAGAAAGTAAGTTTGCTTAGCTTTCTGTTGGTCACGCTTGTCTTCATCCTGACCAATGAGATTAGTATTAGCCACCAATTTGACAGTTTCTTCATATACCATTGACTTCGAGCACAATGAAAAGACTGATCCTGTTTAAAATTAGAATCCTTGTTTGAGAGCATTTAGTGAGGTAATGATGGTTTTGTTGGCTTTGGCTTAATAAGAATTAGAAGATATCAATATATTCAATATTATTTACATATATTACATAGAACTATATTAGAAAATATCTAAGGATTAGCTAAATATAAATATATCCTATTTCTGTATTTTCTATAGAAATAGAAAACATCTAGAAATTATGGAAATAAATGTGAACATTATTATGTCAGGTTTTTATAGAACCAATAAAAATCTATATATTGAAATCTAAAACAATTCCAATGCCATGTATGAAATTAAAAAAAACATATTATTGGCTATATCTTTAAATATATCTAAGCTCCTTCAGTTTTATAGGTTTATGAAAAAGAAAATTAAACACCTAAATAAGAGCATTTTAAATTTTGCCCCTTATTATAAATCAAACTGGTGTGGAAAACTTATACGTCAGGAAAATTACTTATGTTTTTGACAGAATATGTTTCCTTCTTCATTACCCCCTATAAATATGGAAGGAGTTTTCTGTACAGAAAAAAATGTTAAAATTTTTCTCTGAAAGCTGTATCAGGCTGGGTTTTGCTGGGAGCACATTACTACAACTATGATAGGAATAAAGAGTTTCGTGTAGGAATTAGGGTTTCCACCAACGTGGAGGAGTTCAAGTTCTGAAGATTAGGAAGGTGGCAACCAGGAATCAGATACTGCAACAATAGCATGAAGTCCTGGGGTGGGGGAAGCAAGCCCACATCTTGGGGAAGGCTGCAAGCCGCATGGTGAGAAGTGTTCTGGTCACCTGCCCCCTTAGTGACCTTCTGGGCACTCTGGGAAGCCTGGCTTCTGCTTTATGTCCACCTTGCAAATCTCTCATTGGTTCCTTGCCATAGCAAATAGCTGCAAGCAGTACAGGAAAGGAATTCTGGGAAATGTAGCTGACAGCTTCTGAAAATTGATGTTACCAAGGTGACAACAACTGATCAGGGGTCAAAAATACATTGACACTGTTTTATTTTTACAGGATGTTAATTGACAGTATGTTAAAAGTTGAATAAATATATTGAATTTCCAACCTTATCAGTCTTTGTACAGAACATGGTAGTCCTGAAAGAAAGTGGCTATAGCATAGGGTCCCATGGAAAGGGGTGGAGACTACCGTGCCAGGGGCCTTGTGAGTGAAGGCTGTAACTTAAAGTAGCTATACACAGCAGAGTGGCAGAGATACTCAAAAAATGTCCCAAGTTCCTGAAATTGGGCTGCTGAACTTCAACTATTGGACCTTAATCCTTTTGATTTAAAGGTGTTTATTCCTCCTTTAAAATAAAAATGTCCTACAGTAGTTAGTCTAGAAGTAGTAGTTGGCTCTATCATTACAATCAATCAAAATTTGGAGAGGAGGTTTCAATGTGGGTAGAGAGGAATGAAGACATAAGACCGCTGGTTCACTGCATGAGGAGCGGAGAAGAAGGAAGCTGGGCATCCACACATACCTACTTCCTCTGCTTGACAATCATGTTTGAAATGAGCCCTAGGGGGTTCTTCACATTTTCTGACTTTCAGAACTACTTTTATTCCTTTTTTTAGCATAGATTATATATTTCCAAAATAACCATACAGTAGCATTATTGTTCTACCTTACTTTATGCACATATATTACATATATAGAAAAAGATAACTTGATTAAAAAGTGATAGTGCAAACAATATTATTTACCAACAGGACAAAGAACGCACTTGGTTTTCACAAATGGTATTGGCTGCTGTCTTGCAGAGGGAGACTATCAGCTTTTAAACCTCCTCTAGCCTAAACTGAAGTCTAATTACCTGCTAATGAGGCCATAAGAGTATAATGCTTTCAAAGTAGGTGAAAAGCCTATGGACACTTTTAGCAAAGCATCTCCCTGATACTAAAATTGTATTACCCATTACAAAATAACCAGACCTGGAGGAGCGATAGAAGACACAGTGAATCAAACTGTATTTCTAAGTGTTGCACATTTAGAGTATTTACCTTAGGACCCTGGAAAACATATGTACCTACAAACAATTCTCCTAGTCACAAGGGAAAGTGGAAAGAAAAAGAAAACATATAAAATACAATCTGTTCCATACATAATTAATGCATTTAGATAATTGAGTCATCCCATCCTCAAACTGTATTTCTCCTTGAAACCCATTCCAGGATGTTTTTTTTTAAAGCCTCAGGGGAAATAGATATAAATAGGTCTTCTACCTGGGCCTATTTTCATTTTACTGAATAGAAAGTATTTGTTTCTATAATTGCTTTACTGGTCCCAGGAAATGTTCTTGGTCCTGGTGAGCAGTTTGAGTCTGGTTAAAAGTTAGGAATTTAAAGTCTGTCAATTACATTTGGACTTTTATAATCACTGTCCTTAGATTAAAAACAAATCTAGCCCTGACTGGAGTGGCTCAGTTGGTTGGAGTATCGTCCCATGGACCAAAAGTTCAACAGTTTGATTCCTGGTTAGGGCACATACCCAGGTTGTATGGGTTTGATTCCTGGTTAGGGCACGTATGAGAAGGCAACCAATCAATGTTTCTCTCATGTCAGTGTTCCCCCCAACCTTCTTCTCTCTAAAAGCAATGGAAAAAAAAAACCCAAAACTGTCCTTGGGTGAAGATTAAAAAAAATCTATCAAGTGCCCATTTTTGTTTGTGGATGTCTCTAGTGCTCCAGAAGAAGACTAGTGAAATTGCCTTTTCACACAGTTCAGGGACAGGAAACTCTAGCATAGAATTGGAAGTGTGAGACTCATCTGACCACAGTAGATGGTGGAAAGCACACAGATTGGAAGTCAGAAGGGGGTGTTGTTTCATGCTGGCTTTCCTAACTAAAAGCATGACTATGAGCGTCTCATTTCAGTATGTTGTCCTTATGTTCCTTACTTGGAGTTTGTAAAATTACATAAGAGTTCCCTTTCAGTGCAACATTTTATGATTCTGTCACTCTGCTATGTGCAGAACCAATACTATTTGTGTGAAAAAGACTCAGAGAGACTGTGCTCCCAGGTAGGCTGAGGCTGCCATTCCTGATGGGGCCTAAAGGGATATATATATATAAATTCCTTTATATATATATATATTCTAGGGGTTCTTATGGAAGGGATCCCTAAAGATTTATAAAGGGGATGCATTATACCTGGGACCAGAAGAATCCCTATAGTGCCAAAAACCAAATGGAAAGACAGAGGTTTACTAATCAGTTAACATTTAATGAAGTTCCCCTCCACACTTAGAGAAGTAATACAAAGTAGCAAAGCCCAGTAGTGGTTAAGAATAAAGTAAGTGTTTTGATTAATTGTAATGTGTCAGTATTTGCTCATTAATTGTGATATATATACCATACTAATATATGATGTTAATAATGAGAGAAATTGAGGGTGGGGTATATAGAAACCCTATGTAATGTATTCATAATTTTTCCTGTAAATCAAAAGCTGTTCTAAAAATAAAGTGTGTTAAAGGGAAAATATCTTTTGGTTTTAAACGTTCCAAATCTTGTTCTCATCCACTCCCTACATATCTATTGAGCCAGAGAACCTCTAGCACTACACACTGAAATTACTATATCATCGGAGGAAAGTCCAGTGGGCAGTAAGAATATTCCTGGGAGCCATACGTTCACAGGATGCTAGTAATAATATAATATATTTAAAAATCATCTAAATCTACCACAGTAAATTCCAACCATAGGTATTGCCAACTCCACATTCCCTTTGCCAGACCCCTGAGATGTCAGCCACCACCCTAATGCTGCCCTACACGAGGGCAAGGGTGGTGGAGTACAAGTCGGTGTGCAAAGGGGCGACATTCTTAACGGATTGCAGTGAAAATCTGTTCATTCGGTGAATAGGAAACTAGACGGCAGGTCCAGCTTCTGAAGAATGTCAGAGTATCACATACAAATTGCAGCATCATTCAAAGACCATTATGCATCCTAGCTAGACAAACTATATTTAAAAAGTAACTGTGAAGATACTGTGGGGTGATCAAAACAAGGACCAGGAGGTATATAGTCCTTGAAAGAAGGGAAAGAGACTGAGAGAAATCCAGATCTATCCATATTTTTTCCACTAACCAGTACCTGTAAAATAGCAAGTAAACAGTAAAGACCTGTGAGTTCAGAGTTCAAGATCAAAAGAAGCCAGATAGTGAAAAAGAAAAGAGAAAGTCATAAATGAGTGTTCAATACCTGCAAACTACCCCCCAAAGCTTTGCCCTTTCTTGAAAGGTATCACGCTCCCTAATGTCAATGATATTACAAACTGATAGTAATCAATACAATATAGTATCAGCATAAAACCAGATACCATAGATCAATGGAATAGGACAGAAAGCCCAGAAATAAATCCATGGATATATGGTCAATTAGCTAACAACAAAGGAATCAAAAATATACACTAGGGAATGACCAGTCTCGTCATAAATTGTGTTGGAAAAACCGGATAGCCACATGCAAAGGAATAAAACTGGACCACTATCTTACACTATACACAAAAATTAACTCAAAATAGATTAGACTTGAATGCAAGACTTGAAACCATAAAACTTATGGAAAAACAGGTGGCAATCTCCTTAATATGGGTGTTGATGATTTCTTGAATCTGACATCAAAAGTAAAGAAACCAAAATAAAAATAAACAAGTGGGACTATATCAAATTGAAAAACTTCCTCACAGCAAAGGAAAATGCCAGCAAAATAAAAAGGCAACTTACCAAATGAGAAAATATTTGCACATCATATATCTGGTAAGGGATCAAATATATACAGAACTCATACAACTCAATAGCAAAAAACAAACAATCTGATTTCTAAATCGGTAGAATATCTGAATAGACATTTTTTCAAAGAAGACATACAGGTGGCCAACAGGTACATCAAAAGGTGCTCAATGTCTCTAGTCGTCAGGCCAGTGAAATCAAAACCACAATGAGACACTGCCTCAGACCTGTTAGAATGGTGAACATCAAGGACAAAAAATAGGGGTAGTGATGGCATGGAGAAAAAGGAACCTGTGTGCACTGTGGGTGGGAAGGTAAACTGGTGCAGCCACTTTAGAAAACAGCATGGATGTCCCTCACAAAATTAAAAATAGAACTACCGTGCAATCTAACAATTCTACTTCTGGGTATTTATTAAAGGAAATTAAAGCACTAACCTGAAAAGGTTATGCATGCTTATGTTCACTGCAGCTTCATTTACAACATCCAAAATGTGCAAATAACCTAAGTGTCCATAGAAAGTCCGACAGAGGAAGACAAATACTAGGCGATCTGACTTGTCTGTGGGTTGCAAAAAGGACTAAAGGATAGGTCGCTGCTTACCAGAAACAAGCCGTACAGGAAGTGAGGGACGTTGGTGAAGGGGGTCAAGGGCTACAAACTTCCAGTTATAAAATAAATAAGTCTTGGAGATGTAATGCACACTATGGTGACTATAGTAAATAAATTTGCATGTTTGAAACTTGCTTAGTAAAACCTTAAAAGTTCTCAACAGAAGAAAAAACCCTTATGTAAGGGAACAGATATTAACTAGACTTACTGTGATCCTTTCAAAATATATACAAATATTGAATCATTGTATCGTATATCTGAAACTAATGTAACATTATACCAATTATACCTCAATAAAAAAGGCCTGGGAGAGAAAGGAAACAACATTAAAGAGGAGGTCGTAAATTGGGGCTCAAGCTTGTAAATAATCTCCCTCCTAGAACCTTGACTTACTCTTGACCTATGCATACATTGAGGCAGACCTGCAACAGCTTGAAGGCTGAGAGAACTGAGTAGAGATACTAACTTATACTAAGTACTAAGGAGACAGAATTTAGAGTATAATTCCTGCCAAGTTATAAGTCTACTTGAAGACATTAACAAGGTAATTCTGAAATTTATATGGAAATACATACACTTAGAACAGACAAAACAATCTAGAAAAAAAATAAAGCAAATAGTAAGGGTGTTTGCCTCTTGAGTGTGGGATGTAATGGACAGGGGCACAGAGAATTTTCTGGGGTGATAGAAATGTTCTGTATCTTGATATGATCAGGGGTTACATGAAGGTATACATTTATCAAAATTCATTAAACTTATACTTTAAGTATGCACATTATGTTGTTTATAACTTTCCTTCAATTAAATAGAATATTGGAAAATAGTAAGGTCATTTCAACACATTCCTTATCTTTGCAGGAACTCACACAAGTTCGGAGCCCTGAACCTTAACCTTCAATAATACCTTTATGAAAAACCCGTCTTGCGGTGTCCCCATTGCGTTCTCGGATTTCTGTCCAAGCTGCGGCCATTGCAGGTCTGGGCAGTTCTCTCGGTTAGTTCCTTTACTTCCACCTTCTTCTCACCCACCTTAGAGGCCCTGTGAATATCTGGCTGATCCCGAGATCTCCTGAAGCTCTGAGAAATGTAGCAGGGTTGTCAGTGAGCTCAACTTCTATGCTTTTCTGGAGTCCTGTGGAGTCCTGTGGAGTCCTGTGGAGGTGGCGCACAGCTAAGTGACAGAGCTGGACTGCAAACCCATGAATACTGATCTAACATCTCTGGGCTCTTCCAGAACTTTTTTGTATGCTACAGCTTAGCAAGCTGTTTCCAGACCTTCCCAGCTGTTCCACTTAGGACTCCCCTGAGTCCTCTCTCTTATCCAAGTTCCTTCTGGCTTATTCTTCCATGAAACTTTTTTGTTCTTTATCTTTTTCTAATTAGTTTTGAAACAATGCTTCCCTGCACCCTTTTCACCGGGTCTGAGTTACCGCAGAGACGGAAAGAACAGCAGCAATATGTTGCCAGGGTAGGAGGTATGGGCACTTAAGAGAGAGAAATAAATGGAATTTAAATGTGTATGTCAGTTCAGGAATGGGCAGGAAAGAACCATGAAAATGGTTTTCATTAATCTTGCCTTTAATCAAAGCCTGTGTTTGAAGAGATGAGGTCCATCCCTCAAGTCAGAAGGCTAAGGGCTATGTAATCACCAGATATTAATCTGTGGTAGAACAGACTCTACTGTCCACATTGTTTTAAAATGGGGAGAATTCATCTTTCAAGGACACATTTTTAATTCTCCTTTTGGATAGATGAAATTTTATCTCTAGTGACTCTGGCATTCATTTGATTAGGTCTCATATTTTTCCAATGTTTCTTTGTATACAAATATTGTATAACAACCAATACATTAACTGATAATGAAAATTTTCATTAAAACAGACAGCTTGCACACAAGAATAAGTATAGTTCTCAGTAGTGTAAGAAAAGTTGTTTGTATTAGTGTTGGCATATGAGAAGTTACTATCATTACTTCATGAATTTCAACTCATTATGATGTTGCAATTTTAGGTGTATTTTATTAAGCTCAAGTATTCATTATGGTATAATATATATGAAAACATGTGTTCAGTAATATTTTATTGTGACTTATGACTATGAAATCAATTATTCTATTGTGACATGTAACTATGCAATCAAGTAGAAGTGAGTACTATTATTTAGCAGCATCAGAAACCTTTGTCACTGAAGAGTCGTGTAGCATGGAACACTGAAATCCTGATGTGGAAACTCAAAGTTAAGTGTTACTAATACCTTACTCAGAAAGGACAGTGTAAAATACTTGCATCATGTCTTACTGTCAAAGGGAAAAATTGCATCCTAAATACATTTTTAATAATTCATGCTTCAAAGTCAACAAGTACATAAAGGATGTAGTGAGCATGTCTAAATTTTATTATAAAACAAAATGTATTCATTTGTAAGAACTGTTTTAAAACAGAGAGAAAGAAAACCTATCAACTATAGCCTTAAAAAGATAATTCTCTGGGTAAAGAGGTAATCCATAAAAGACCTAAATAACTTTACTCAATTCCACTGTAATCAGGAATAAGACCACAACCGATGGTGGAAATGGCCAAAAATAGTAATACAAAAGATTGTTAAATGTGGCGCCTGCTCTCTGAAAAAAAAAAATCAAATCTTACTCTGTGTTGATTTCAAGGGGATTTCACTTACTGATTCTTCATGGAAGTGGAAAAGAGTTCTTCAGATGCATGTGGTGTCCTCTGGGTCTCCCTGGTTTCTGTAGCGTAATGGCTAAATGGGTCTGGGTCTGGATTCCCAGCAACTAAAGCAGGACAAGGTGTCACTGTCATTTTGGGATGAAGAGCTGCTACCTGTTAGGTTGTAGGTCCTTTGATGGCCACATGGGGGCAACAGGATGTTAACAATATCGTCACTTCTGAAGGTTCTTCTGTACCTGCGGCTGCCTCCTGGCTTATTCAGGGCAGAAGAAAGGTTTTCTCAAGTGGAAAAAATCTCCATGGTTTATGGCCCTGAAGCCTGCCTTTTGCTACGCCCCTAGGAATTCAGAAAAAAATGTGTTTTTCTTCACAAAGTCTGGTATTCAAGGACTTGTCTGACACACTCTCAAAAAACTTGCTTTGGGTGCCAGAGGTTAAATCATAGACTCTGCTTCAATGTCCTTCAACCTTCTTTGTCTCTTTTTTCCTCCTCCCCAGAGATGAATGTCTCAGGAATGCGGAGAAGATCAGGACAGGAAACTGCAGGCAAAGAGCACACTAATTATAATAGTCACGTTAAGTCTGTATTATACGCCTTTGTTGGAAATGTCGGTTTGAATTTCTGACTAATTTGTACTTAGGTACTTATGAGAAAAATTATCTATTTATATTGTAACAAACTTTGTAATGTAATTTTTTAAATGTTAAATTGCTTTCCAGAAAGCTTGTGAGAGGGAGCCAGACTGAAGCTACCTTATTGATCTTATCTTGGCCAACTGAGCAAGAATGAGAGATATTGAGAGAGCTGTTCTTCACTGTATTTATGTAAAATGAAATTGAACATTGGACTCTTTTTCCAGGTTCATTACTCATAATTTTGTCTATTCCTGACTGGCTTTTTTTTAAGATGGACATTTTTGTGCTTTTGCTATCAATTTTTATGAGCTTTTTATACATTAAGGATCTCAAATATTTGTCATTTCTTACATATTTCTTACAACTCCTTATTTTCCTATAGTCTTATATTTTACTTTTCTGATTGTACTATTTATTGTAATTATAATTTCCATAATCTTTTTAGACTTTAATTCTGTAAGTAAATGAACCATAACTGTCTCATGCTTTAGTTTATCCCAAGTACTTTAAAACAGTAACTATAAATATATGTTACTTAATAAATACCATTAAATAAATAAATATTTGAACATTTTTCAGTTCTAAGAAACTTAGTCTGTATTAATGCAAATCCTATAGTAACCTAAGGGAAGCTAAAAGTAAAGAATCAAAAGATTAAAAAGTAGACTCAATTTTTGGTACACACAGTGTTTTGTTTTACCTAAATAATTTTTTCTCTTTTCAATTGTAAGAATAATTTGTATTTTTTATATAACTTATTGGAATTTCAAAAAGGAAATTGAAAAAGACTAAATAGTTTCATGATCAAACGTAATTGTTATTGATATTTTATATGATCTCCCTTTCTGTATGAACACATTTTGCATTTTGTTTACATTTTTTGTCCTTGTGAACATATTGAATGTGTAAATGATTATCCTTTTCAAAACTAAGCATATATAACATTGCTTTGGGGACTCCGATGAGCAATCTTCCTAATATGTGCCAAGGACGATCACTTTATCTGAATATATTTTGTTTGTAGATTTGCATGGACAACTTCCTCCTCCAGCTCTGCAACGTCTCAGTTCCTCCTATCAGCATTAGATTCACAGAGTAGTTTTAATTGATAAACTGAGGCATTAAACAAAGAGTGCATTTGAGCAAAAACCAATTCAAATCAGGCACCACCAAACTAGAAACTGTTAGGAGTACTCTACTGATAGGGGTTTGAGAGCGAGACTTTTATAAAGAAAAGATGGAAGCAAAGTAAGAAAATGATGAATTGACCATGTAGTTTATAGCCTAGTTGGCTGTTTGTTATTGGTTGTCCTTAGGTTTCAAATTGTATCCTGGAGGCATTTACAGCCTTAGTATTGGGTTTACTGAATAGGCTGCCAGGCATTAGAGCTAACTCAGGCTAGTGGTCTCCTTGTTTAATTAATTAAATGGTGCTAAAACTTTTCTTAAAAAAATATATAGATATTCAACTGATAGCAACTGTAATTCTAGTACTAACAGTTTAACCAAACTGATAATGGCAAATAAACGTGAGTGTATATAAGAGCAAATCGATATACACAGAGTCCAGCAGAAGCAAGGCTTGCTTGAATGTGGTTGGGAGGGTGCCTCACACCAGATGTACAGCAACTTGAACATGTCACCTATAATGCTGTATGTTGTGCTTGAGTGTGATATTGTTATGTTACAGAATGACATGCCTATGATTTTTAATACAAGATTTTGTAATAAAATAGGGGCGTTATTTTTGCCACACCCTGTCTGTGTATCAGCGTAGGCTGGGACAATACGATATTCAGCCTACAGTCATGCATACGGTTTCCAGACTTCCTCCCATACCTCCCTTCACCTCCCCGTCACCCGCCCACTCCAACCTCTTCCATGCTTCGTCTACCGTTTTTCCCCAAAGCGTAATTTCCTCATTCCCAAAGCAGACTTTTTGAAAGTTACTTCACACTGCTGATCTATCTCGCAAGATAAAAAAATGGCTTTAGTTTACTGCAAAACCTGATGATGATTTGCAGAATCAAGAGCTGGCTTCTTCACCCCACATCAGTGTAGGATGCTCTGGCATGTTACTATAGAGAGGAAAGTCGACATTTTTTTAAATCATTTTTAATTGTTACTCTATTACAGTTCAAAGACAAAAGAAGAGCATTTTTTTTCCATCAAGAAGATGGTTAAATACCTGAAGTGTTCATTTGCAGTCTCTTAAAATGTTTTCTTTCCCTTTAAATGTCAAGGTGATGTTTTCATGATTAATGTAAAATCAAACTCACAGCTCATCCTTTATACCTTAATTGACATTAGCAGGTGGGAAACAAACAATTATAAGTAGTTTTCCTGAAGATAAAGCTAAAACGTCTTTATCTTTGGAATGTAAATTTTTACATAATTCAAAAACACTTTCTGCTCTAAATATTTTTAAGCTATAAGACAACACTAAAGTACCAAAAAGGCAAAAACATTCACAGGCTCACAACAAATTTAATTGCATATCCAGCAGAGAAGAAGCTATATTTAACTATGACTATCATTACTCAGATGAATTTATTGTAACTACTAAAATTACACCAGTAATAATAGATCTTATATGTTATCATTCACCACATTTCCAAATTACTGTATTACCAGAGTTATTTTGCTCAAAACAGCCCTAGGAAATATAGAGATTAAGGATTATTGTCCTCATAAAAATTCTGAGGCAGAGAGAATGTCAGGGCCCAACTGAAAATCACACAGATAATTAATGATAAAGACAGGACTAGAATAAAAATAATTTCATTCTCTGCCAAGTTTTTATTCAACTAGAAAACTCCCTCTGTTCACAATAATATGAAGTATTTTGTAATATTTAATATTTATAAAGCAAGTCTGGATTCTGTAGTTCTAGGTACAAAGGAGAAAAAATAGATTGTTAACACTTTTGCCAGGAAAATAATATTATATCAGTATAGATATAAATGATAACATTTGGCTGGGCAGGGCTTACACCCCAGGACTGTAGGTGGCCCCAACTCTGCTGCTCCCATCTCAGGCCGACTGGCCTTAATGATGTCTGAATCACTGTCAGGGCTGTTCTCCCCTTTTCCTGGAGATTAACACAAATTTACAGGAGAAAAACTTTATTTTCATGTCCTATGAAGTCAAAGAAGTCCTTCCAACTGCCTTCCCTCATTTCATCCCATTTCCCCTATTCTCTTTGCTGGCAGCATTTCTGCTGGTATAGTCTCCTCTCTTTTCCTGGCTTCTATTGGATGGTGGACTAGGTCCATGGTTTATACCCACTCTAACCTCTTCGTCAAAGAGGGTGGTCAGCCACACCCTCAGTACGCTCTTTGGAACATAGTTTTTGATTAACGATGAAGGGAAATAGAGTTACTCAAGTAACTTATATTTTACAATTTTACATACAAAATATGAATGTTCAATGTTTTAAAATTGATTACAGCAAAAAACGGAGAGGTCTTTTATAATAGAAACTGGTCATTCATTCAAAATGTTTTATTGTTTAATATTGCCATTTATTTCATCTAAATAAAATTACATGAAATTCATTTAACTGACAGGAACTGATAAGTCTATCCCTTCTTCTTGCAATAGGTAAGTTTATCAAGATGTCTACCCTTAAAATCGAACTAATCTATTTTATGCATAATTAGCTTGGTGACCACATTTTTTATCATACATCACCCTATATCACCTTTGATACCACTGACTAATCCAGAACAAATACTTAATCCCGGAACAATGAATCCCAAACCTGGTCAGGTGCTTTTTTAATAAAAGATGAACAAACAAATTACTCTCAATGAAATTTGAACTAATTAAATCGGAGAGAATAAGTGATACAAGGTTATCAGATGACTGGTGATGAGAAAGAGGATTAAAAATTACACAGTGGAATGTATTCACATCATAATTATGTGGAAAAGAAATTGTTCTTAAGCCAGAGAGTGTTGTGGGGAGAGAGAAATGGGCAGTCGCCGTCAGATATGCCGTGAGAGAGAGGAAACTGGTAACACACTGCAGCACAGCTCTACAGATTCGGGATGGCTGTTACGTGTATATACATGTATCTTCATGTATTCTACATGTATCTTCACAGTAACATCTTTTCCCTTGACTCAGCATACTCTCCTTAACAAAATAGTTCTGTGCCAATATAAAGAACTCAGAGCGTAATTTTCAAAACCATGTAGGGGACAATATTCCTCCATTCCAACAAAAATTCTCGAAGAATTTCTCTAACAACTCTTTTATCTACAGGTTGGTAAGCTGGGCTGTTAAAAACCAAACTTCAACTAAGTAAATGTAAAGATCCTATTGGCTTTATTCAGGGGTTCATGAATCAGGCAGCATCCCATTTAGCAAACAGGAAGGCACTCCCAAGAGCTGTGCAAAATGAAAGCCTTTTATAGACGGAAGGTGGCGGGAAAAGGTAGTTTGGCAAACTGTATTGTTTCAGACAAGATCACTTTCCTATGCAGGGTGGAAACGGTCTATCAGGCAGGTTACCTCCCTAGCACTGACCAGGTGATTCTAGATTACCTGGTTAAAGATTACATTCCTGGGAGAGGTTACAACTGAAATTAGCTTCAGTATTAAATGTTGGTGTGCTCATCTGGAGATTAGCCCAAGGGACTGCATTTTGGGCCTGTTATCTCTTTTTCAATAACTCCAAAACTTATTTGATATGAGAAGTATATACTAAGTCACACATTGCCCGCACTTGATGTTAAGGATTTGTATAGATAGTGAAATTATCATCACGATTTCCAATACGATACGCCAATTTGGCTTGGCTGAAGACTCTAAACGATCTAGTTTCCTGGTTTCAACAAGTCCATACTGAGGAAAATAGGTATTTATCTGCATTTGTACATTAAAATAAAAACATGTTAATGAGAGAAATTGTAAAGATAATTGGTAGATAAAGTAGGACAAACTTGAACACTGAATGTCCTAATCACAGGAGTTGTACCCACTTGAAAGTCTTTGAATGGCCTTTACTCCCTTGCTCCCACCCTTAGGTTTTGAATGTTAGAAATAGGACTAGCAATCACATTGTCACATTTCTGCATTATTAAATGATAGCACTTAATTCATTTCATTTCCACACGATTGTTAAAAATATTCATTATGCAGAAAACTTAGCCCCATTGACTGTTTCCTGAGTAACACTGTTCTGCTCATTCCAATATACTCAGAATTCTGCTGCATTTTAATTCTCCCTTTGAGATAGTGAATGTTGAATGAAATTGAAATCCCTTAATATACGATTTTAAAAGGAGTGTCTATCTAGCCCAGATCCACAGAGAGACAAAATTCAAAATGAGCTAATATTTTATTTTTAAATGACCCTCTTTTATTTAGATTTTCTGTTTCTGAGTGACTTATGTTAATCTACATTCAACACTATTCTATTGGAGGACAAGGGCTGTAGTTACACATTAAAATTCCCTTGTAAAAGAACAGGCTCCACAAATTTTTTTTTAAATAAAGGAGAACAATATTTATTGTACAAACTACTTTTAAGATCACTTTGTCCTGGAAATAACTTTAATGGAAAAGAAATATCAATTATGCTTTGTGCTATTCTCTCGACTCCTGGGACAGGAGTAGCTTGGGGGGATCTGGGAGCTGCCTTGAATGTGAAGTTCCCAGGGAGAAAAGCAGATCAGACCTAACCTCCAGACATGTCTCCACTGCGCGGGCTCTGGGAAGCTGCGATTGTTCTGTGTCTTTTGGGGTTAAAGCCCTTGCAGTTTTTTTTTTTTTTAATCCGAATATGACTACTTTATGTCTATGTCAGACCCTTACCGTGTTGTAGCGTTTTTTTGGACTATGGGAAATCACTTGAGCATTATCAAATGCATTATAATTATGAGTAATGATGGTATAACTCCCATGTTGCTCTAGCTGGGAATCAGGAGAATCTGCGATTGATATTTTCATTTTCAATGAAATTTAACAAAACATTACTGCAGCGCTTCTTGCTGATCTCATTGTTTACAAGGTTGCAAGCATGCCAGCTCTCAATCATGCAAGTCAGTGGATGGCTTTCAACGAGCAGAAGGTACTTTCATTTTAATCAATTGTTAAAATTTCTTCTTCCAACTCATCTAAAATGTCAGTCGCTTCCTGGAAGTGTATGTGAACTATTTAATTTATTTTTCTTTTATTTACCTTTCATGCCTCTTGGTACAACTCCCACATTGAAATTGCTCTTGCATAAATCACCAAAAATTTTCATCATATGAAAGCCAATGGAAACTATTTGGTGTTATGTAGAGGAGAAATAATTTTTTATCTGCTTTTCTAGGTTCTTTCAGTTGGTCTAATAATTAAATTGACATGAGACACAAACATGAGAAAATGACTGAATAGAATTATATACATATCAGAAGATTCAGAGGCAGAAAGGTAAAATAAGGCATATGTGACATCCTGAGCTAAGGACTGATGGGGTAAGATGCCCTGTATCTTCAGAGAGGAGGAGGGTCATTCATAGGATGATAAAAACAGATGTTCAGTAATTGAATTTTTTCCCTGCTGTATAGGTTGGACATAAAAAAGTTATTTCTGGTGATAACTCTTATTATTGGCACAGACCCAAATTAAATTTTTTGTTAAGATTTTATTTATTTCTAGGGCATGGTGGAAGAATGGAGATAGAGAGGGAGAGACTATGCATTCCCAATTGGGGCCTTGGTCCGCAACCGAGGCATGTGTTCTGACTGTGAATCGAACCAGTGACCCTTTGGTTTGTGGGCTGCCACTCAATCCACTGAGCCCCATCAGTCAGGACCCACATTTAAATTCTTAAAGGCAAAGTCAGAGTTTCTCTGAGCCCTCAGTGTCTCAACCGTCTTCACCTCAGTCCACATGCCAAAGGAGCACATCTTGGCAGATGCCTGTTCTGAACCCTTTCCATTGTTATATTGCTTCTCCTCTTTTCATTCTTTCTTTAATAAATTATTGAACGTCTGCTATTGCCAGGCACTGGGGAAACAGAGGGACAGGAGACAGACACAGAGTATGTCTTTATAGAATTTAGTTGAAAAGACAAACACTGTGCACATAATTTTAGAGGTGTTAAATGTTAGAAAAAGGTTCCATGGGAACATGAAATGAGCAACCTACCCTAGCTTTGAAGTTAGAAAGGGTCTCCCAATAGAAGTACTTTTTAGCTGAGTTCCAGGTGTAAGTACAGAGTTGATTTGTGATGGGGGGTTAAAGCAGGAAATTGTTTAATGGGAGAGGAGGGCAAGTTCCAGGTGTTTCAGTTAACACCTATTCATCTAGCAAAGTAGCAGTAAATCTCGATGAGAAATAATGAAGATTTATAATTGGGGAAAGGAAAACTGACTATTTAATTGTATCAAGGGTGTGGATTTGGTGACCGCGTGCATGTGAAGATGGGGAGGCGGGGTAAAGAGAAGGAAGTGCCCTCATTCAGGTTGGGCCACTAGGTGGGCGATGGAGCCCTTTGCCAGGACTGGGGACACTGGAAACTTGGAATAGGAAGTGTGAAGAGATCTCATGAATCCAGTTTGGCATTTTTGATCGTGAAGGATATGAGAGATGAACTAGTGGGAGGGATGGACAGACAACTGAATACATGTTGCTCCAGCAAAACAGGCTGGAAATACACATAGGTATGTTAAATTTACAACATTCCAAACCGAATTCCTTACACACAACAGATCTGGATTCTGCTATATCTTTTTTTAAACATTTTTTAAAAAGTTTTATTTATTTACTGTCAGGCAGAGGGGAAGGGAGGGAGAAAGAGAGGGAGAGAAACATCAATGTGTGGTTGCCTCGCCAGTGCGCTCCCACTGGGGGACCTGGCCCTCAACCCAGGCTTGTGTGCTGTCTGGGAATGCAACCAATGACCCTCTGGTTTGCAGGGTGGCGCTCAATCCACTGAGCTACACCAGCCAGGGAGATTCTTCTATATCTTTATTATCATAGGTCTGGCATCTATGTTGGCATCAAAACTAGAAGCCTGAGACTCACAATTACTCCTCACATTTTCTCATTTTCCATGTCTTATCCATCCCTGGGTTCCTCCAATTTTACCGTTTAAATTTCTTTATTTACTCCTCAGTTCTCATGTTGGTACTTTCCTCTTTTCCCCAAGCACCCTCTCTTTTGAGGAATTGTAATATGCTGCTACTTAAAGTTCTTCTCACAATAACGTTATTAAAATGAACATTTACATTGCTGTCATGGTGAGCTATTTAAAATAGAAAACATTTCTTTGTTTCCCCCCTTCTCCCCTTCCCAATATTAACTCTAATAGGTCTTTGTATGCTTCTTAAATTTTTAATTCTCTTTTTCTATAATATAAATGGGCATAAAGCGCTTTAAATTATTTTCTTATCTGTCAGTTGTTTTGTTTAAAGTTCAGCCAAAATAAATTTTAAAGCATTACTTTCATTATGGTAAATAACACGTAAAATTAAGGCAATGGGTAACAGCAAGATCTGCAGAGAAAAACTGTTTGCATGCAGATTCCTGCCTCAATATCTACCAACATGTTTGTTGGTGGAAGTCTCCTCTTCCAGGGGATCGCAAGGAAAACATTCCAAGGACCCATGCATGGGAGATTGTGGTGCGGCAAGATGGTTTATTCCAGTGCAAATCCGTCCCTGTGTTACCAAGGTCCCATCTCCCTCCATCCTGCCAGGGAAAAAGTCCAACCTTGTCTTCAGCAAGGCCAAAACAAAAGCCAGTGTCCAGAATTTCTGCCTCATATGAAAGCTTAGTCCTTTGGAACCAGCACCATCTGCTGCGAGCCCCAGTAGCTGGTAGACCCACATGGCCACTTACTCCTGCACAATAGAGTGTGTGTGAAAAATCTGGGAGAGTGTGGGTCACTGAGAGAAGCAAAGAGAGAAAGAGCTTTTTTGTTCCCCTGGGATTATATATCTTGCATTTACAAAAGACCAGAAGCTTTTTCAAAATAGCCAATCAACTTCCCAAGCTATGGCAGGCTTGATGGATCTGCTCCCTAGTTAGACTGGCAAGCTTCTAGTTCAAGCACCTCCCCCTCTGCCTCTCAACAGTGCAGTCCTGGAGAGGGGAAGGGAGGAGAGCTAATCCCCTTGGCGGAGCTATTGTGCCACGATAAAACATTCCTCTTTGGAACATTGATTATTTGAAGCTGGTTATTTTTAAGAAACAAAAGACCTGAAGAATCTTTGACCTTTTCCAAACTGCACACAAGAATTTAGAGAGAGACCCTGCTGCAGGAAGGAGATGTTACCAAGATGAATACAGTTTAATATGGACTAAATGTAAGTTGATCAGTCCTCTTGGTGTCCCTCTGTTAAACATTTATTGACCAAATATTTACTTTTCCAGCTCCATGGGAATTGCCTTCATGCCCTTGGAAATCCCAAACCACAATCCTCTCCCCCCTTCTCCTCAGCTCAAGGCGGTATGCAAGCTTCAACTGCCTGATGCGTCTGGAGTTCTCATATTCTTAGGGAAACACCATGTGTAGATATATAATACATGTTGGTCATTTTCTGTTGTTAATCTGTCTCATGTTAATTTCATTATTACTCCAGCCAGAAGAATTTGGAAAGGTAAGAGGAAAATTATTTTCTGCCCCCACAGAACGAAGAGTTAGAGGAGGCTATCTCGATCAAGAAAGATCATTGAATTTTCTAATATTAGAAGTGGGATTTGAGAAATGGTGGCCTTATAGAGGTAAAGAGGAACTATGGCATTCCAGAGAGCATGAGTAGAACTCTTTATTCACTCTTTAAAGCTAATTGTTTTCACTCAATGTAGTTTTTGGCCAAATACCTGATTGTTGGGATTCCATCTTAGCTCCACAGTGGAGGTCTGAGTCCTAGAAGTAGAAAATGATAAAAAAAAAAAAAAAAAAAAGAAGACAGAGAAGTCACTAAATTATTAGTAACTACATAGTTCAGGGAATTTTAACACCCACCCCACTCCCAAACCCAACTTTCATGACGTGTTCATAATTTGGCCATATGATCTAGAATTATTTCTATGCATGATTATCAAGAATTTATGAAATGGATCTGAAATTACTTTCATCATCTAGAATTTAAAAAGTTTAAGGGAGCTCATCTTAGAAGTAACACATAAGTAGAAAAAAGCTGAGATCTAAAAAAAAAATTATAATAAGATTAGACTCACATCCCCAGAGCTTGCTTTGTCTACCTTTTCATGAAACCTAAGTTGGCTTTACCTACTTATACCATGTTTACCTCTGCTGATTCTTGTTCCATCTGGCCTTGTCTATAAATTTGTCTACTCCCCCTGCCCAGTTGACAAAAGACTTAGCACAGGCTCTGCCAGCAAACTTGTTTTATGAGATCTCGTCACTTACCCAAATATTGCCCGCTCCATGACCCTAGTTCCCCAGAAGAGTTTTGTGTTCCTATTACTAACATAATTCCCTGATGTCACACACGGTCATTTGATGAGGGAACATAATTAAAACATATGATTAGCTTTGTCAATTCAAATAAAAATAACCCTAATTTAGACATAGACATAGAATTTTAAAGTTAGAAGAGGCCTTAAGGGCTCACCTAGTAAATGAATGGTTTTAGTGATCGTTCTCCCCTGCTGTGTGCATTAGCATCTGCTTACACTCAGTGCTGTCAAATACAAACTTTCCAAAGGGATAACGTGACCTTAGGAATATAGAAATTTTCTAATAGTTGTATTTCTTGACATTCTTGCTAAAGACCTCTGACCTTACAGTTCATGAACTAATTATCTGTTAGGTTAGAGATAGAATCGTTTAGGGCTTAGAGTAGGTAATAAAAGGGATTACTACCCAGGCGGTTTCTTCCTGGAACTCACAGTTTTCCTAATCTCTTTCCCTTTGGCAGCAGAGCAATTACTCTCCGGTATGTTGATTTCTTTGTACTTTAAATATAGATAAATGTAATCGTGCTGAAAACCTGGCGGCTAGCTAGTGGTCCTGAATTGAAATCCCAAACTGCAGAAAAGCATTGATTCACAGATTAGTTTTCTACAAAACCTGGTTACAGCTGCATGCAAAGGACCAAATGGCTCTCAGGTAAACCCCTAACTATCACAGTTGTGAAGAATAAAATCTAATATGCCTGAATCTTGATTAAAATATTATTCCATAAAATGAAATAAGTGTGTTTTATGTGTGTGCACTTTGTAGAAATTGCAGGTAAAACTTGGTTGATGTACAAAGAAAGCTTAAAGCTTTTTAATTTTTGCATTTTTTTTATTTTAGAAAATTAAAGGGTGATTTGTATAAGATAGGGGAGGAGGTAAATGATACGTCGGAGTAGAATATGCGGAACTGTGTAAAAGAATCAATAAAACAGACCATGCATGTAAACCCAATTACACCAAAGAGAGTATGCTTTAAAATTAATATAGCATAAGTTACTAAACGAGTTTAAGAAATTTAAATCTATGGGTCTTATATGAAATGAGTCTGTCTTAATGATTTGAATACTTGGATTGAGAAAAATTTCTATAAACTTGCTTGTGAACTTGTCCTAAATGATGATCATTTGCACCAAAAATGAAAATCTGTCTGCAACACCATGAGAATTTATGTTTTATATGAATAACTCTATTTTTACTCAGTTTCCAAATAGCTCACAAAACATTGTGAATATACCATAACTGAGATATTTAATGTAAAGAAATGTGTGGCAAGAGTTTGTATTCTATGCCATTTTCAAAATAAACTCTTGAGTTTGTTATAACTTGGGTTGGGAAAACTGGAGACAAACCACATTTGAGAAAGGAAGATTTTGAGCTGAGGTTTGACTCTCTAGAGCTTGAAAGGAATGTGTGGAAATGGCGAGCAAGATGAGTTGAGAATTTTTGTTACTTAGATGATGAAATAATGAATGTAGATTCTATATTGGTCCAGGGAGCAATACAGAAGAGAAGATAATCAAAGAGGACATTCATGGAAACCTTGCCTTTAGGCTGAGATCTAATGCTCAGGAGGGTCAGTGCAGAGCAAAAGGAGGAAAGCAACAAAGACTGTTGTACAAGTATTCAAGTTTCAAGAGTACTTGTAATAAAAATAAAATAATGAATAGTGACAAATCTAACTCCAAGACAAAAAAGAGGAATGAAAAAAAAAAAACATTTGATTTATCTATTGTGGTACCATTAATCTTATCCTTAATCCATACCCTTAATCCTTAAATGTTAGTTATTAGGGAAAAGATGAAACGGACCTGGGAATGTTTTAAAACGCAAGGTAATTTCTAGAACAAGAGGAGTTATATAAAGCAGAAGTCTTCAAACTTTGATGATACTTATCAATGAACAGAAACAGAGCCCATTGCTCATATAAGTAGAACTATCTATTTATAAATTGTAAATTACTCACTATTCTAATATAAATATATTATAAAACATACAGTATAATTAAATTTTAAATGATTAAAGTAGAAATAACAAATATTTGAAATAATTATATTTCAGCTGATATCATGATATTATAAACATGTTTGCCTTCAATAAAAAATGCCAAAGGAGGGGATAAAGAACATAATTTTGAACAGTCTTCTATGTTAGTATGAAAATTAAATTAATTGGTAAGAAAAACCTTGCCAAAAAGTCAGCCTAGGAAGTTTGCTTTCTTCAAAGATTTGCTCAACGTTTATGAGCCTCCATCCTCTCTAATTTGAATTTTTTAGTCTAAATATAAACATAAAGCAATTTATTTCTAGAGGGAAGAAAAAAAGTGCTGTATTATTATTCATATTATTCTGATCAAAACATCCACTATTTATCACTGATGAGAAATGAGAACTCTACAGTGAATTCATATCCTGGGAGGGAGAAAGTCCCATCACAAGGATCTATCTACTCCCCAGCATGCCCATCAGGGCCCAAGGACAAAAGAATGAGTATCATTGCAGAAGCTTTCAGAGGCTCCTCCTCATCCTGAAGACACAGGAAGACAGGAGCACTGTGACTTCTGAGCATCAGCCACTTCCAGATAGCATTACGATCACTTCCTTGAAGCAATTTGCCATTAAGATTAGTTTATATTTACATAGGGCATTAAATAATCTTTCAAGACATATGCAGTCTTCTTAAAAAAGTTTTTCATTTGCAATGTGCAGCACATATGCACCTGGGAAACATATCATGTCACTATGTAATAGTTTTTACCAGAAGAAGTTGTTATTAGCTTTTCTTTACTGTTAGTTAATTCTCAGGGTACTGCCTTTTTGTGCTCTGTCAGGCAATGCACAGGTGAAGAGAAATGCATTGCTTCTTCCTGTCTTGTCTAACTGTATTTTATTTGTTCAACGTGTTTTTTAGAAATGTGTTTCATAACAAGCCCATCATGTAATTTTAGGGAGGAAAATTACATGAATTTTAAAAATCAAATTTTGAAGGAATGTTCGGGTCTTGATTCAAAGATTAAACACATAATTTACTAAGGGAGGCAAAAGACAGGAAAAAATATACTGAGCAGTGAAATCTGCCTAATGTTAATCCTTAATTCAAAAGGATGCTACTGTGGCTTTAACTCAACAGTTCTGTTAATCTGCCTTATTTTGAAAAGTGAAGCACATTTAGCTTTATCTTGTAGGGACTGCAAGATTCAACGTTAATTAATTGCTGATTACAACATATTCTGAAGAAACAAACACTCATTATGTATCAAGCTGTAGGCAAGGTTCTATCAAATCACACAAACGCTTGGTTCTCCAGTTTCCTTATTGTGACAGAATAAATTCTAAATAGACTTGGATGGCATTGTAGGTCCTTATGAGCTTTCTTAGGCTAATTAGTTCAGACTTAATTCTGCCTTCCTCACTTCTTACCCCCCACCTCATTATTCACATTTTATTCTCCAAGAATACTCAATTACTTGTAGTTCCCAGAAAATGCTCTATTTCCACATGCCTTCCACATGTAACTCTTATTTCTGGTTCTTCCACATTGCAGGAACAAAGTTACATTGTTTCTCCTGTTCTCCTTATGTTTGACCAGTTCTGGCCAATGAGTTGTGAGCAGAAGTGAGGAATGACATATATGAGGCAAAATATTTTTTTCCAGTTTTATGGAGACATAATTGACTACAATATTGTATTAGTTTAAGATGTGCAACATAATCATTATACATATAGGTAATGGATGTTAACTGAACTTACTATGGGAATCATCTTAATATCTAATATATATATATTAAGATGATTCCCATAGTAAGTTCAGTTAACATCCATTACCTCGTAGTTAATAATTTTTTTTCTTGTGATGAGAACTTTTAAGATTTACCCTTAGGTGACTTTCAAATACGTGATGCAGAATTTAATGGTGCATGCAAGACTCCTTTTCCCTGCTTCTGTCTTCCCTCTGGCATCATAACATTTGTGATGCTTGCTCCCTCAGACTGGCCAGGAGACTACAGTTAGCAGAGATCCTTCCTCTTCCAGGGTATTCTAGTTTGAGAAAGAAGTTAAGTCTTTGTTCTTCTGAGTCACTAAGGCTTTTATGATGTTAGTTATTTCATAGTAACCTAGTCTATCCTAAATGAGTGGTATTCAATTGTAAAACTTAATTTAAAGCATAGAAAATATTTTATTTACCAGAGATTACTAAATATTGATTTAGAGAGAGAGAAAACATCAATGTTAGAGAGAGACATCAATCAGTTGCCTCCCGTATGTGACCCAACTGGGGATTGAACCCTCAACCTAGGTTTGTGCCCTGACAGGAAATTGAACCCACAATCTTTTGGTGTATGGGTCAATGGTCCAAGGAGCTGAGCCACGTTGGCCAGGGCAGAAATCACTATATAAATACTTGTTTTTATAGTCTTCATTACTGTCATGTGTTAAAACATTGCAAGTTAAAGTTTAATAAAAAAAACCTAGAAATATTGAAATATTAAAAGAGATATCCAAAACAATTGGGATAATTAACTTTTAAAATTATTTTTAGTATAGTAAGTAAAAAAATGGGTGTTTTTAGAGATGATGTTCTTAGATTTAAACTACTGTAACATTTGTAATATTAATTTTTACTTGTATATAAATTATAAGTCCATCAATTTCAAATCAAAGTTACTATTTTTCATTATCTTATATATGTATTTTTAACCTTTTTTTAACAGAAAGAGTCTCTGGTAACAAATGCCATTCAGAGGTTACTCTAAATTTTGATGATAATGTGTTTTAATAGTTGATAATTTATCGTTACAAAATAAATTTTGTTGGTGTCCAACTCAACAGTTCAGTGTATGCTTTTAAAAATAAAAATAAAGTAAGTAGGGTGGCTGGTACACAATAGGACTCAAAAATGCCCCTCTATTAAACTAATTATAATATAATTGCTATAAATTGATCTATTTAAGATGAGCTAAAAGCCAACTTCAGATGACTAATGCATAAACAAGAAACTTAGTACTTGTTTATAGTTTGCTAAGAAATGATCAGATTTAATTGTGGGCTACACAAAGGATGGATTACCAAAGTATCAGGGCCTCAGAAACTGCTCTATGAGCAGATCAATTATTTTCCCGTTTAGAGGAGCTTTCAGGACCATCGGAGAAGCCTTGCACATAGTGAGTCTTCAGGAGGGAGACGTTAATGATGGTGTGAGCGTCTTACAATCCAAAGGCCTTGTCTGCAAGTTCTTGAATTTTATCCCTCAAGCAGCCAAACAATGGATGAGTAGTCACTCCCACTGCATTGTGATTTTTACTCTCTCTGTGTGGATGTCTTGATTTTCATTAACTTTCAGGGTCATCATGTTTTGAAATTGGGAGGGAGTGAAAGGACCCACTCCTCCCATCCAGTAACACAGTATCTCCCAATGTGTAATAATTGCATCCAATGCTAAATGTCACCAAACAGCTATTAAGTAGCAAGTCCTGTGCTCAAAACTCAATGATGCTTGACTCTTCTGATTAGGTGCAGTTTTTTTTCTGAAAGGGCGATTATTCTAAGAAGGAGTATTTCATTACCGTTAATCGGAGTCCAGTTTATGCAACCATAACCTGAAGCCAGCAGGTAGGTAACTAAACCTTCACATAAATCTCCCAGCACTTGAGGGTTATCTCGGTGAGCCATCTCTGTGATTGAAAGGCACTATTCCAAGTTATGTGTCAGAGCTTATTAAAACTCTCATCAATTTTATTGTTGAAATTTTAAAAAGGTTCTACTATTTTAATGTATGATTTATATTACCCTTCACTTGAAACAAAGCAGTGTTCTCGGCAGTTTCCAAGCAACACATCTTTTTCAATTACTATTTAGCATTGAATTCTGTCCCTAGATTCCTAATACGTCCTTTCTTCACTGTGTGTATATTTAGAGTCTTGCAGAAGAATAAAACCATTGCATTACTTCAACCAACTCTGTCACATGTCACTTGTAAATTTTCTGTAAACAAGGTAAATATAGTAGGACATTCAAAACTGAATTATGGAATGGAATAATCCAATTTAGTTGAAACTCTATTCAAAAAAGATTTTTACCAATTGGAGTTTTCATCTTAGTTAGGAGAGAAAATAGAGTAAAAATTCTGAACTCTTTGATACTATATATTCACTCTTAACTTATAAATTGTCTAAGAAAAGATTACAACTATGGGTTAAAATATGATGATGGTAATGGTGATACACATATATGCTCATCACATGCTTGGCCTTTATCTATGCCTTAAATACATGTTAGATTTATGATTCCACATTAGATTTCTGGGTAAGTTAGCTAATTGCATTATTCTTACTTTATAGATGAGGAAACCAAGATAGAGGGATTGCATATGATATGCCTAAGGTCAAAAAATTAATGAGTGACAAAGGCAGAATTTGGAAAAAAAAGATAATCTGAGACTTGGAACAATTAAATCATTAATAGATACTCTGAAGTTAATACACTGACAGTTTATAAACCTAGTTAAAGTTAAATTCAATGATTTACACAAGAAATTACCAAAGAGTTTTTTAATACATCCAAAGTGAGTTCTGAGTTTTATGGCGGAAGTTGTACAGCAATTGTTCCGTTCAAAAAGCAATTATGACTTGACGAACAGCCTTACCGCGGAAAGCATTGCTTGAAATAAAATCGAAGGAAACACATTTTATTCCCCATACAGTGGAGCCCCATACCTATTGTTTCAAGGTTGCCTTCTAATCTCCTTCGCTGGAAGATCCACTGCTGGATTCGTGGAGCCAGGTGGTTTCCTCTGGAAAAACAACGAGGGCGTGGAAAGGCTTCACGAAGCCGCTGCTGTTGCAGACCAGAAATTCTCTAACTGGCCCAGGGAGAAACCTTACTGGGGATGGAGACTTTCTCTTTCTGCGGACCACGCTGTAAACTGTTGTGTTATTGCTATTTTCCAGACCAGAGGGAAAATCAAGCTTAAAAAATATATCAGTCATCATGCAGTATATTCTACTCATTTGCTTTAACATTTATGTTTTGGTTTTTCCTTGCACGGAGTATAATTTATGAACTTTTTAGCTTTCTAGGAAGTGTTCTTTTATACATTTTGATAAAGTGCCGTTAAAGACAAAAATTGGCTTCTGCAAAAAAGGATAAATGCTTGGTAGGTTTTCTTGGGTAGTAGACAGAATTTATACGTGATAAAATGAGACTGTGCATGAAGTTTAACAGTTTTGATATAATTTTCCAGCACAACAAAATAAACTGCTTAGCAACACACACATAGCCAAATAAAAGAAGTTTACCATGGATATATAAAAATAGCCCTGAGTAGCTAAATATTCTATGTGCATTAGGGTTTGATTAGGGTTTGAATAGGTATTCTATGCTCCACTGTTCCAAAGTTTAAAATAAATGGACAATTCTCAATGTTACCTTTGGTGCCATAAAGCAAAGGATATAAAAGGGCTCAAGTTCACCCCTAGTTCTAAATGGCGTAATGTGCTACTCAATTTTTTCTTTTTCTGAACAGTCATGATTATTTACTATAAGTTTATTATTCAGCATACACTAAACAAAATTCAGAAGAAAGGATTTCAATGATCAGAGACACCTATCCATGTGTTTCAGTGAGCATGTCTACTTTGAAGGTATAATGGTTTTGTAACAGGGAATATCAGGGTCCCAAAAATGGGGATAACCTCCACTAACATGCTGAGGGGAAGGGGAAGCACAGCAGGGCTGTTGAGAGTTGCTTTGCATAGCTGAAGAACTTGGCCAGTGTTTAGTAATGCTGATAGCTGTGCCTGCCTTGCTCAAAGCCAGGGAGATGGGCGTGACTTTGACTTGTGAGGTAGCCGGAGGGGCTTGCTGCACCTGCCTGAGAGCAGGAAGGTGGTTCTCCTACCTCATGGGGCCACACGGGCCCAGACTAACAATGGTACCCTAAAAAGGCAAAAGAGAGCAGAGTAGGGCAGGTGTAACTCTTTGTGGGAGGAGTTGGAAATGGGATTACAGAGGAAGCTTCCTGCAGGATTTAAACTCAAACATGCAGCCTTGCTCCCTTGACCACGAGGCTTGGGAGCGAACAAGGGATCTTGGTCATGTGGTTCGAAAAGATGTAGAAAGACCCCCACAGGCCCATTTTGTGGAGGGACCATGTGGTTTTGGATTAAGAGCAAGACCATGGACAACTGGGAGAAGCCAGAATACAGATGGGAACCTGCCTAGCCAAGCTACAGACTTCTATTTCTTTTCCCGAGAGATGGTACCTCTGACTGGCCTGGTCTGGCAAGGAGAGGCAGGACTGTGTGTTTATGGGTGATTTTTTGTTTCTAAAGGGAGTGGGCTTTAACGGCAGAACTCTGCCATTCTAAATCTGTCTGAATTTTAAATAAATAGTTCCTTTCATTTTCATAAAACTCTGGCATTGGGAGTCGCTTTTTTTTTTTTTTTTTTTTTTCAGCAGGCAACAGAACCCAGAGTGGTTCTGTTTTAGTTTAAATAATCTTTTCCTTTTGGTTCATGAAAAATCTTTGTGCCAACCTCAGTGTCTGGTACAGAGTGAAGAGAATGATAGAATGATTTTAAATAAAGAAAAGAGTTCCTAATGTTATACTGGTCCAGCCAACCAGTGTGGTCTAGGTACAGGGTAGTACAAAGGAAGAGGATCGATCAGACACCTATTATTGTCAGCATCACTGCGACTCAGACACAAGACCAAACCTTGAATGAGAAGGAAAGACAAGTGGGGACCTGTGAGGTCTGTAGAGGGATGGAGTGAGGGAGGAGAGGAATTTTGGAGGGGGCAGGGAAAACAAAATCAAGAGCATCAGTAACAATCTTTATGAAGACGATTATGCTCAGTTTGCTTTACTTTCACATTTGCCATCTTAAATCCACTCTCTCTGCTATAGCCATACTCATTCAGAAGGTAATTTTTCTGTTCATCCATATATTCTTTCATCTCTCCTTTACTCCCTTCCTAGGATCTGTATATACTGTTGACTTAAAAATAGTCCACATCTGCAGAGAATTTTTATGTTTATTGGAACCAAACTGATGATATATGTTGGGGAGCGATACCTACAATGCTCTCAAGAATAACAGTTTTGCAGTTTCTTTTATTCATTTGAAATTAAGGAGGGAATGTAACTAAGATTACATGAAGGCAGGAGAAAGTAAGGCAAGGATCTGATTACAGGATAGTTAAGATTATATGCTCTCGTGCTCTAGAAGCAGGGTCTGAACGGGGCATTTCAAAGGTCTGTTAGCGAAGATGAACAGAAGCAATGATCAGGGTAAGGCAAAGATAAAAACCTTTTCCTGGAGAAGTTATATGCCTATGGTATAACTACCCACCATGACGTGTCCGGCTAGGAATTTATGATCATATCACCCTGTGAGGTTACTTTCCATAGAATTCCTCCTGGCTTTTTTGTTTGTTTGTTTTTTTCCACAACACTGTAAAATGTGACTTGCACCTCCCTGCGTTTTTAAACTTTCTCTTTGGTGCACCTTCCAGTTATCATTTAAATACAACGCGGTAGTTTTCATAAAAAATTGCTCCCAAGGCCCATGCCCTCTTTTCAGCTACTCTTCCTTACTTCTTCTCCTCCCACATACCCCACGACTCAATTTATTTATAGGCCATGAAAGTGATTGCGGCTGCTCCTGCTCAAGTCACCGATGACTTCAGTCTTGCATCAGAAATCTGTTTCTGTTTACTGCTCCCTCCATTATTAAAGAGCCTGGCTTCTAAGTTACTGCACTTTTCAATGCTTGTTTACATCTTTCTGATCATTCCTTCTCTGTTACCCTTCCTGGCATTACAGAGAAAACCACAGGCCCCAAACGACTTTGCTTGTGGTAAATCCCATGATACCAACCTAGATTTAATACCTGACTTCCTTGCTGTTCAACGTTCTTAGAAATGAAATCTTCCCCTGTTTGGAATTTTCTGGTCATTACCTGTGAGCTAGTCTATCAAGTGGATCCCTTCTCCACTTTCCCTTTCCTTTCATAGAAAGAAGAGGCCATCTGCATGATATAAACCATTGTCACTCCCTTTCCCACAAATGATGTCCTGGCCTAAGAATAATCCTTGCTTTTGTTCATAGCTTCCTTGTCCCACCCTTCTTCCTATAAACACTTTCCATTTAGCACAACTCCTCCGAGGACCCCATTTAGGTGCTGGGTGGGATGCTGTTGGATTCCTGAACTGCGTACTAAAGTCAACTAGATCTTCAAATTTACTCAGCTTGATTTGTTCTTTAACACTGGTTTCTCCATCTCTGCTAAAACTTTAAGTACATTTGTCCTGTATACTCTTTTCTTTTCAAACTATACTGTCCTTATAGAAAGTGTCATCTCCTCCCATGGAATATGTTGAAAGGTAGCAGAATATGCTCCCCTAAAATATGCCAGTTTGGATATTCATTATTTTGAGTTGTAGGCACTTGAAAAATAACAAATATTAGGAGAAACTTTTTTCTGAACTTCCCTTATCTGCCTAAAGTTAAATCATCCAAAAGAAACTCAACTGTTCCAGATCTCTTTTAGGAGAGTGAGGTTTGTCAGCCAAAAAGATTGACTTGTCCCTGGAGAAGGGACTGGAAGTCAACACCACACCCAGACAGACTGTATACGTCCCACCTACTTTTCTAAGGGCCCACTTATCTTCCCTGAAAATCATTTTCTCTTCCATAAAAGGTCTGCGTCTCCCCCTCAATTTTCCCCAGTAGGATGATATTTAATCCTTAATTCTGAAACTACCTCTTTGATTTACTTATATGTGTTAATAAACTCTATTTGTCTTTCTCTTGTTTTTTTTTCTTTTTATTGAATTTATTGGGGTGACACTCGTTAACAAAATTATACAGGTTTCAGGTGCATAATTCTACTGTGTTGTATGTTCAACACCTGTATTTTTTCTCGTTAATCCATTTTTTTTTAATTATTGGGATCCAAGTCAAGAACTCAGAAGGGTAAAGGAAAAATTATTTTTCCTCCTCTACCATGTTCACAAACTCAAAATGTGTAACTATAGGTGAGATCTCATTACTGAGTTCTATGCATGCATATCAGCCTGTCTACTTACTATTTCCACTTGGGTAACTCTCAGGCATCTCACACACAGTATATCCAGATTTTAAAACTTGATCACCCTTTTTGATTTCCTTCCCTCCCCATCTATCCTCCCTTCAATGTTTTCCTTTCTCCATTTTTATAGCCTCATGACTGTGTACTATTCTTGTTATCCTTGACAACTGAGTCCTTCTTATATCTAGTCAATCAGTGAGTTCTACTCTTTCCCTGATTATACGTCGAATCTGTCTTCTCCTTTCCTTCTGTTACAATCAGGACAAGTTAACAACGCTGCTGCCCATTAACCACAGTGACCTCTGAGCTTGTCTTTCCACCTCTTCGCTTACTTTGCTTTAACCCGTTGTCTATTGAGAAGCTAGAGTAATCTTGACTTACAAAAAGAAAAACAACTCTGCCGGTGTGATCATGCCAATTCTCTCCTCCATACGCTTTGGCATCCCATTGGTTTCAGGAGAGCATTCAGAAGCCTGCTGCACTCACTGCGGCCTAGCTCCCCGGGTTTATTTTAATGGCCTCTTACAACTCCCTGTGTTTTAGCCTCCATTTCTGTGCTTTCAAGGAACCATCACCTTCCCTCCTCCAAGCGTGGCTTATCCATATCACTCTCTCAAAAATCTTCCCCTTTCCCTTTAGCCCTGAAATCTTTGAACTACCTTTCAGGTCTGAGATTACACTCTACCACTCTGGAATCTCCCCTGACTCTCCAGGCTACTTTGGGGGTTTCCTGTTATAACATTTTATCTTTTCTTTTTGAAACTTGGAGCAATTTAATGAAATAATTTATATATCTTGAATATAGGTATAACTTACCAGGGACAAATTCCATAAAGCCAAGGACCTTGTCTTTTTCTTCCCTTTTCCTCAGCATCATTTCTGCCATACAATGGATACTCAATATAATTCTATGAAATGAATATTGAATAAAGTATTCAGTCCTGTTACTTAGTTTGTTTCTTTAGCAATTCCTCAGAGTTGGCAGAATTTGAAGAATTTAGCAGAAATCAGAGAGATAAATCAACTATAAAGTTTAGTGAAGTTCCTTTTCTGATCATCAATTCACTATTATTTCATATTCCACAGGTTTGAAGAATTAGTATCAAATAGGTTACTAGACTGGGACACTTTCTATTATTTAGTACACCAAATATCCTACAAGATGTTGTTTTGGACTTGGAAAGTTAGATAAGATTAGCAAGAATTGCTTACAATTTTATTTTGAGAATGTATATTTCATATGTCTTAGGTGTACAATTATAATATTCTGACTGCAGAGATTTCAATGAGTCATTTAAAGTTTGTCTATTACTAGTATAAAAGCTAAATATTCATTCATTTATTGCATGCTTTATTACCATGCATGAGGTGACCTATAAAAAATAAAAAAAAATATTTAACAGGGTAAAAAATTTTCAACATTATTCTTCATTATTTGACTCTAAATTTCCCTCATACCAATTTATAGAGTAATTAATGCAAAAGAGATCATTTTAAGAATTTCCAGTTTTAAGAAAGTTCATAGTACATTTATCAAATAAACTTTTCCAGAAAAATTCAGGGTACTTCATTTGACATTTGCTCACACGTTGCAAATGTGACATTCCTTTTGTATTCATGCCTCCTACTATAAAAATTTTAAATGCAAAAAAGCAGTTAGTCCTTTCAAAAACTTAGATGCATTATATAAAATTTAAACAGCCCATGAAAATATAGGATTGGTATCTTGAAATTAAGGGGTATATTATTATGTAGATTTTTATTAATTTAATGTAACTCATCTCACAAACTTAGTTTATATCATAATAAACTAAAAAGTCAGGGTAATATGTACCTGCTTCATAGTGTGTATACATGTTTAATCTCTATCTTTACTCAAAATGTCAATAAATTAATTTGGGATCATTAGCACAATATCAGTTAAACAGAAACAAACAAATAAGAAAAAAATTAGCACACCACAAGGGATAAGACCAGTAGTGTCACAGATTTTTACCGTTGCGAACTACTCTGGAGTATTAGGCTTCTGAATGTAAAACATTCAGATAGATCAAATAGATCAAATAGATCAAATAGATCAAAAGCATTTATGTTGAATCACAGTATTCTGGACATACATAGCCATATGGCTCTTTGAAGATATTTATCAACCACCATTTGTTAAAATTGTGCGTTGAATGGCAACATATATTACAAGTATATGTTTACACTCAGAGAGGCAAGATATGATAGAGCCATAATGGAGTGTAGAGATTAGAAGTCACTGTTTAAAAAGATATCTTACTTGTATAACTTGTTCGTCTAAACAAACCTGTTCCTTCACATACAGAGGGGAATTGACAAGTGCAATATTCTTCTGGGTGCGGTTGAAGCATTTTGCTCCATTCATACAGCAATGATAATAGTAGCACTTGCTTTCAGTTAGAGATTGTGTAAGTATGGCTTAAGTATTTACAAGACAGATAAGCAACTTAAAATAAAATGATTCAGTTATATTCAAAATCCTGTAGAAAAGATGAAGTCTTACCAGTTTGTAGTAAAAGGTTCACATAAATGACTGCATTTCCCTGATTTCATTCAGTGTGTCTTCTCATAGGTACCCAATGTTCATGTGACGCGATGCACACAGAAAGCAGGGAGGCATGGAGGAATGATTCCTAAACGTGACTCCTGCTTTTTTCAAAAGTGTGAGCTCACTGCACAGCATTAGTCATTCAACAGCTGGGATAGTTAGATCTACCTTGAAGGAAGGTTCTAACGATGAAAGATAAAATAAATAGGCCTACCATGTTTGGCTAAAGTAGACACAAAATAAATGGTGTATGATTTTATTATACAGTTAAAACATTCCTATATCTGTATCTTAAGAATATATTTTTTATCTTCATAAAATGGTACAGAATTAACTAAAGAACAAGAACAGAAACATTGGGAAATTATGAAAGAACAGAAAATCTTTAAATGGGAAAGTGAAGTAGTAGTGTTACTGAACCAAAATAATGTTCGGTTGCCTGCCACCACCAAAGGCAAATTCTAGAGGCAGAGGCTGGTGAGAAAGGAGAAAGCTTTTATTTGGATGCTGAATGATATGGGAGATTGGGGACTTCCCATCTCAAAGCCCATCTCCCCCACAAAACCCTGCTGTCCTCAGCAAGACCAAAACAAAAGGCAGTGCCCAGAATACCTGTTTCATTTTAAAGTACTGTATTTTGGAGCCCAAGGTGGCTAAGTGGTCATCCAGGTAGCTTTGCTTCTTCCCAGCTGCTGTCCAATGTCAGCTGCCCTCCTGGAGGCTATGTGTGGAGCTAGTGCCACTATTGGCCATGTGAGTTTTTAGGTCATGAGGTCCGTGCTCCCAGGTATGAGAACATGTGAATGCCCTGTTGGATGCTCCCCCAGGCTAGCCAGAAAGAGAGAGGCTCCCTCCTGTAGGACATGGGCCATCTGACTGTTAAGGTCACATGGCATATAAAGAGAATAGGCCAGGACATCCTCTGAGTGCAGGTTGTGAGCAGTAGCTACAAGCAACTTTGAGCTTTCTTTGTTCCCCTGGGTTTATATTAGTTTCAGGAATGGGATGGACCAGGTACTTTTTCAGAATGATCAGCTAACTTCCCAGACTTTCATGTGCTTTGGGTGGGTTCACATCCCAACCAATCCTTTTCCCCCCACAGGCTAGACTGACAGGCTGCTTTGGTCCAGCACCTCCTTCTGTGGCCATTTTAACTTCTGTTGCACATGTGCCTGCCCTCCCCTTGTCCCACCTTCAATCTGGTATCAGAAGTGGGTAGGAGGGCTTCTTCCATCTTATCCAATTATCTTGCTAGCTTTGTGCATGCTCAGTGTAAGGACTTCCTCCTGTCATCATCTTGCCTGGGAACGGGGGAGCATGTGCTTGGTTCAACACGGAAGTGCCGTGAAACCCAATGTCCTTGCCATGGCCCCAGGCAGTTCGTGAAGGTATTGTCAGGCGGCAAACCATGCCCTCAGAGCCCCCAGGGCACAGCTCAGTGCAGAAGAGGCTCCCAGGTTCCAACTCCATGGTCTAGTTCTGTCTTCTCTGGCAGCCACTGCTATCGCCACCCTTCCTCTCCTCAGTCTGCTTCCAGTGGTCTGGACAGGCTGTCTATTGGTATGAGTAGAAAGAAAGAAAAATAATTAATAAATAAATATTTAAATAGTTCCAATTTTGTGCTGGGCACTTCACGTATTCTATATTATACAATTCTTTTAAAAGAAATCCCTTAAAGAAGATTATTTTAAACTGCAGATCTCTCAGGAGGGTACCGAAGCTCCAAGACATTAATACTATTTTCTTGTTGATGCTGAAGCCTGTGTTCATGCTGCCTCCCAGACTGGGCTCCAGAGTCTTGGTAAATGTAGGTCACGATTCAGGAATGGCATTTACTGGGAAAAGCCTAGATCTGTCTTATAGCAGAGGGCAAAGGGCAGCTTCCAAGTAGAGGAAGTCTGGGTATATAGTGCACAGGGGAGCTTGTCTGCAGCTACATGAAACTGGGTGCAATATGATTTCCTGTTCAAATCTTTATGGGGCACAATATGTTCTGGCGATGTTCTGATTGTTGTTCTGGGTGGCTGCTGGTACACCAATGTGGTAACTTCCCGATATATCAATCTGTATGTCTTTAATTTTTGTGTATTTTTATATACATGTTACATATATTTCATATATTGACGTGGATGCCCCAGATGATGCAGATCCCGGCCCACAGGATCTGCTGTTGTGGCCGCGATATACAAATACACACACACGGACGACAGAAATCCTGGGGAGGAAAAGGGATGGCATAGCCACTCCCTCAAGAGGAGAGCACCGGGACCCTTGCCTTGACAGGCTTTTATTGTTTTTCTAGGCCCCTTACATCAAAGATGGTCCTCCTTTATTATGCAAAGGTTTGTTTGGGTGATTATCTTTTGCAGACAAAGGAGAGGGTGTTGCTGAATACATCAAAGGAGGATATTTGCAATGTAAAGGGAGAAGTGGTCGAAACTGACTATGCTCCATATCTGGAAGGTCTAGCTCAGATTTTGGGAAGATAAGGATACTCAGTAAACATTTGCTGCCTCAGGGTGAGGGAGTTTTAGCAAGAGCAAGTCTCATGGCAGTCTAGGTACAATGCAGGCCTGATTTCCCATGGGAGAACCTATCCATGGACGTGGGTCCTGCCCTCCAAACTTGCTCCCCACTGGCTTTTCCGAGTGGGGGCTGAGCCACATTTCCCACGCTTGGAACAGTTCCCCACAATATATGAATGCATATATAAGTGCATATGTATGTTTACATGTATTTGCTTTAGTGTCCAGGGTGCATTTGTAAACAAAGGAATCTGGGCACCGCCTGCAGAGGGTCAGACAGAACTCAAACAAATGACATTTAAGGTTTGACTTGAAAGATAGACGAATCTAGCCAGAGTTACATGGCAATACAAAAATAAAATAAAATAAAAGGTGTACCAAATATTATAGAGGATAAGGAACATCCACACATAGACACAGAGACTGGGAGACCAGCCAGAGAATCACCAGAGTAACCTGGACAAAACAAGCTGATTCTTACAGATAGTCTTTGAGTGCAATAAGAACATTTGCTAAAAATATACAAAGCCAATAACTTTTACAAGGAAGCAAATGTTAAAATCTCATATCCTCTGTTAATATTAGTCATGACCCAACTCTTTGCAGGAGTACAAGGTATTCTTTATGATTAGAATACTTAATGGGAGGTATTGCTGTGAGAAAAGTTTTTTAATTGGTTGTTTTCCTCCATTCTGTGAAATGTACTAAGAACTTGCTCCTTAGCGGCAAAATTGACATAACACATATGGAGACTTTATTATAATGAGACATGGGGACTTTTTCTGGGATAGAGCAAACCAGCCTGTTGGAGATTTATATTCAGTGTTCTAAATAATTAAATAAGAACAGAATTTTGCACGCTAGCTCAAGAGTTTGTCCACCCAGAGAATTTATGTCATTTTGGTAATTTCAGTGAACTTCTCATTAGTGTCAAATCATGGTCTTCAATTGCATGATTGTTTGCTTGTTTATTTTCTGTCCCTTAGTGGAACTTAATTTCCATAAGAATGTGAATTTTCTTTGTGCTGTTGACTATTATATCTGTAGCATTCTGCACAGATTAGTTGCTCCATAAATTTTTTTCAAGTGACTGAGTTAAAATAACCTGTTCTCATTCTCATCTTAGGCATCTTTGAAGTACTTTGCAAGGTTAACCAACTTCATTAAACCAAAATTCAAAACTATATCTCTACCTTTTATTCCAAAAGTAGTTCAGTCACATGTCTTTCTTCATATATTTCTCAGTCTTCTTTTTAAATTCTCATTTGCTGGGGATTCCTTTTTTTCTGTTTGTTTCTGGGCAACCATATTCATTCATAGAGAGGCAGAAAATACTAGCAGGAAAAGGTGGCAGACTTCAAAATCAGATCCCAGGCAAATCACACTCTATAAGCCTCAGTTTCCTCATCTACAAGTTGGTGTCCTAATATTGTTCATTCTGGAGTATTATTCTAAAGACTAGATGTAATGAAGTTTGTAAATTAGAGCAACTGAACCTTAGTACACTCTTTTATTTTTCTTCACTGTTCGGAAGCCAGAACACTTCTTCTCAAACACAAATATATTAAAAAATTTTGCTTTCTCATTTTGCTTAACAAAAATGAGGTGTCAGTGACAAGATTCCAGTGAGATTCAGAAGTTTCAACTTTATTTAGTGAAGTCCCAACCCTCTAACTTATAGGATGCTTTCTTCCCTGAAGAAGGATGCTGCAGATACTGGGTACAGGTGCCCTCGGGTGGCCATGAGGAGTAGCTGGAGATGGTCACACAAGTCCCATGGTCTAGATGAAAATCAGGTGACCCCACATTTGGTCTCAATATGAGATTCTGAACATAGAACTTTAGAAGGTCTCACACAGATATATTTCTTAAATTCAACACATTTACCTGCTTTTGGGTCCTCTTGCTTTTATGATTGCTTTCCTACTATGTTTTCTGGCTTCCCAGTTTCTATAATGTTACATCCCCTAACCCCAGTCAATTCTAGGGTTTCTGGGTCTGTGTCTTGTTCACCTTTTCAATGGGTTGGGGAAAATAAGGTGGCAGAAACAAACAAAAGCCAAAAACTGTATTTTTTTCATTTGGCATCTCATTAAAATCAGAATATGATTATCTCCCCTTAACTAAAGGACAGAAAGGAACTTAACTTCAAATTCCTGGGATGTGAGGAAAAATACTTGCCCTATATCTTTCTTAGGCATAGAAAATAAACCCAAGCAACGATGGTTGAATATCCAAATCCTATTGTATTACAAAAAAGAAATTATTCTTACCCTAGTCTACAACATCCTTCCTTGTCTCTTCAGTCTCATCTCACACCACGAACCTTCTTACTGCCTACCGAAGTCACCGCTGGACTTACCATTGGTTTCTCAAACTTGCCAGGCTCTGTCCTGCCACTGGAATCGCACATGCTGTGCCCACAGTTTGAAAAGCCCCTCCTTTTCTCTTTTACCTCACAGGTAACTCCTACTGCTTCTTAATCATAGTCATTTCTTTCATCTCCATGATTGAAAAGCACAAATTCACACTTTAATAATAGTACATTCTTAGGTACAACACTTGTAGTAAGCTCTCACTTCAAATTAACAAAACCAGAATTAATAAATACTTTAGTAAATTATTTGTATAAGGTCTCTGGCCTAAGGTTATAGAACTTTTAGTTTTCTCTTTTTTCCCCACTATTACTAATCTGCTGCTAAGAAGGAGGCCTTCCTGTTTCATGCTGCTAACAAACTCCTTGACTCAAATTTCTCCCCTAGACAGTTTGTATTTTATGATGAACTCAGTGTTAAATTCCCAAATCTCAAATATTGGTAAGTTACTCTCTTGCTAAAAATGCTCACTGCCTCTTCAAGTGCATACGGAATATTTTCAATTATTTTAGCGTTGTAAGGTACTTGCGATTAAACTTCATTTTTTGTCATATTTAGCAATTTATACTACTTCCACAAAATATCTTTTGTGTTAACTGCATCATCAAAATATCTCCTTTACCACAGATACGTACCACAGCTTCCCAAGGGTTGAATAAGTAAGTATATACAATAGAAACAGAAAATGCGCTGGACTTTGTATGGGGCAAAAATCAAAGTATTAAAGGGACTGTGAAGGCCAGACTTAGTTTCCCTTCATGTCTCAATGAGAATATCTCTCCCAGACACACATATTTTACTTCTTTATGCTTGCTTCTTTCTGTATTATTGCTATTATTAGTATTTCTTTTAATAGCTATTCTTTACTGACTTTTTAAAGTAATATGAATTTATTTGAAAACATGTTGTAAATAAATGCCATTGGTTTTATGATTCATCAGTATATTAACATATAAGCCATATCAGAGAAAGGGAAATTCGAGTTCATAACTTTATGCATTGAAACAATAACATTAAAATGAGAATAATTGGGAATTTTCCTTACTGGGACAACTGGATATGACTGAGGAGCTAAAAGAACTTTTGTAATATTTAATTGAATACAGACTGTTAAGACACTGTTAACACAGAACACTGAACACTGTTAAGACCTAAAGAAATCATGTGACGGTGACTAAAAAGAAGTACTGTCTTCAAGAAACTTAGTTTCCCACAAAGAACATGAGCAGGGATATATTACATTTAACACAAGGCACATAGTATAAAGAGCCAAAAGTTTAATAAAAAGTAAGTAATTTGACATTTCTTGGGAGGCAAAGAGATTAATGTCTACTGAGATGACTAGAACTGACTTAATGGTATAAATGACATTTGCCCTGAGTCAAAGAAAGAGGAAGATTTCATTAGCCAGAAACGGAGAAAGAGGCTATTCCAGGCTAAGGGAGACGTATGAGGCTGAGCACAGGGCGGACAAAGAGCATGATCTCCTGGGTGGAAGGCAGCTAACGCCACAGAGCTGCGGTTCAGATAGGTCTCCTGTAAGAAAGTGATTAGTAGCATGAGATGAGGCTCCCAAGGCAGATTGGGGTCAGGCTGTGAAGTCATGTTCGCCATGAGAAACATTGTTATGAGTCCTGCAAGGGGCAGTATGAAATACCACTTTTTGTTTTGCTTTCTTATTGTTTTAAAATTGACCGAGATTTAATTTCTAGCTATTCTACTTACTATCTTCCACTGGGAAATACACAAAACTATCTTTGTCCTCATCTCTTATTCTGTACAGTGAGATTATACTTAGTCGATTCTATTTTGTTTGCTGAGCATTTACAGTGTGGCTGACTATCTTCTGGGGCTGGAGGTATAGCAGTGAAAAAAGGGAAAATTTCCATGCTTACATCAATATTAAATGTTTGAGGAGGAAAAGCAATTAATAAAGGAATCCATATAGGACATGTAATGTGGAGAAAAATTCTATGAATTAAACTAGAGTTAGGGCAGACAGAATGATGGAGCCCATCGTCTTAAATAAAGTGATGAGGGTAGTTTTCACTGAAGAGAAAACTGCTAAGTTCCCATGTGGCTTCACAGCGGCCCCCAATGTTTTTGGCACCATGGATGGTTTCATGGAAGCCGGGGGTCAGAGGGCAAGAAGGGGAGACAGAAGGCGGAGCTCTCAAGTGAGCTTCACTCTCCTGTAGTGGATGCCAGTGAGGAGAGATAGGAGACGGAGCTCAGGCTAGCTTTGCTTGCTGGGCCCAGTTCCTAACAGACTGGTACCAGTCTGCAACTGGGCATTAAGGACCCCTGCCTTATAGTATGGAAAGTCCAGGCAAAGAAGACAGCACGTGCAAACTACCTGAGGTGGGAGTGAGCTGGGCATGTTCACGGAACAGCCAAGAGGCCAGTGGGGCTGGAAGACAATGAAGAAAGGTTAGAGTGGGAGAGATGAGATCAGAGGTCAGGGACCTAATGCCATAAGGCCATAAGCCTTGTTGACCATGGAAAGGACTTGGATTTTATTCTGGGTAATTAAAAAAAAACACATTAGAGGTGTTGAATATAGGTGTGATAAGGTGTTGCTTCCATGTGAACAGGCTGATTCTGGCTGTCCGTGGAGGGTACTTGAGCATTACATAAGTAAAAAGCACATGCAGTAATGTTATTGGAATAGTCGATATGAATGATAGTGATTGCCTGAACCAAGGCGGTAGCAGCACAATGGTAAAGTGATTGAATTTCAGACACTTGGAAGGTACCAGTGACGGTGATGGCATTGGCACATGCATCAAATGTGGGGTCCCTGAAAAAGGGTAGCATAGGGTGACCAATGAAAACAACCTCCGATGGAAACACCCTTTGCTGAAAGGTGCCAGGATATAACTAGAGGAACAGAATCGGGACTTTTGCTTGAGATTTTCTTCAGATATGTAAGTGGAGATTTCAAAAGGGTAATTGTCACATAATCTTTTGCTCAAGAGAAAGTTGGGGCTGGAGACAAATTAGAAACCATCACTTCATAGACAGTATTTTAAGCATGGGGCTGGATGAAATCAGAGAGAGAATTGAGAATAAGACTGAATACAAAGACTTTGAGTTTTCTTCTGCTTTAGTCTTAAGAGGAGGGTCCAACAAGGACAAAATCAAGGGGGAGGGTTGAGGAGGGGGAGGGAGGTGGGACTGGCTGGGGTAGGGTGGAGGGAAGGGGAGAAAATGCAGACAATTGTAACTGAATAAAAATAAATAAATAAAATAAAAATTTTTTAAAAAGAGGAGGGTCCAATATTACCACCTGAAAGGCTCTCCAGTGAGGAAAAAAAATGGTGGCAATACAGTAGAGAAAGTGTATCAGAGGAAGAAGTGATTAACCATGCCATGTGCTACTAATTACTCAAGGAAGATGAAAACTCAGAACTTATTATTAGGTTCAGCAACATGGAGTTCTTGACGAATCTAATCAGGACAGTTTGAATGGAAGAGTGGTAATTTGACAGGCTTGAAGTCTTTCTTCCCAAAAGTTCCTGATATTGTAAAATTTTTTCATATTAAAAGACCCAAAATATTTAACAAAACATTTATTGAAACTTTTTAAACATGTAAATACTTCAAAACTTTTAAAAACATAGTTAAAATAAGACTAAGAAAACTTCTTAAAGGCCAAAACAAAACAAACAAAAACCCACAACTGGAACGCTATTTTCGAAAAGGTAAACAAGTCATGTAACGCCCAGTGTACTAAGAGATTCTACTGATTTTCATTTGCCAAGAGCATCACTTGTAACATAAAAAGGAATAGAAGGCAAGCCAAATGTAGGTCGTACAATTGTATGGAGTTGCATTAGAGACCCTCGCTTTAAGCTGTGAATCTTGTAGAACTACATAGTCTCTGTAAGGGTTATTTGGGAAAAAAATATTCCACAAAGGGTGAAAAATATACTCATTTGTCACAGGATTAAATCTGGTGGAAGAGAAAATATAAAAAGTGAGTTTTTGAGACCACAAGTTCGAGTTCACACACTCTGAGGCCAGAACACACTCTCTGAAAGTTTCTGTTCTCAGTTTTACTCGGTATTTAAATGATTCTGGATTGAACGTATCTTCAGATGTCCAGCAGAAACAAATTGCAATTTTTTTTTTTTCTACAGGAGTCACCTTCACCTGTGGACTCAAACATTTTTCATTAAATCTCCAAAAAATATCAAAATATTAATGAAAAGAAACTCATAGGAAAAGAGACAACATAAATAAAAGTGAGCCAAAAAAAAGAACAGTATAATAAGAGAGTGATGGAGATGCTACTCTCTATGAGGGATGTAGGGGAAGTCTGGTGATGAGGCAGCTTTCCTCCTGGGCTTCAGTCTGGTTGTTTTATTTTGGCCTATTTTCCAATTCATTGACTCTGTCTTCAACTGTATATAAAATTTCCTTTTAAACTCAGAAGGAGCTCTCAAATTCAGTTACATGTTGCAGCTTTACAAATATAACTCATTTGATTTTTTACTTTTCTTTTCTAATTTAACCTTTAGTATGTTTTTTCCATTACCATTTAGTCCTCTCATACCACCACCCCTCTCAGCAATCACCACACTCTTGTTCCTGTCCACGAGCCCTTTTCCCTTCCTGATCAATCCTCCACCTCCTAACCTCTCCAGGCCCCCTCCCAACTAGCTGTCATCTGTATCCATCTATGAGTCTGTCTCCGTTTTTCTTGTTAGTTCAGTTTGATTTCACTTAGTATAGCATTCTCCAGGTCCATCCACACTGTTCCAAAGGGTGAAATTTTCATCCTTTTTTATGGCTAAAAACACCCTTGTTTTTATAATTCTCTAAAGATATCTGAAAATATTCTATATTCTTACTTATGTTGGGGGGCTTTAACCCAGCACCCTCGTCTGCCACGGATGAAGAATAAGTCTACCAAGACATGATCTGCTTGGGGAGGAGAGGTGGCCGATCTCTCAAAGGAGAAGGGCCCAGAGTCTTTCCCTCCATGGGCTTTTATTAGGTTCATTCGCATAGGAATACGGACAAAGCTCATTGATCATTGTCAGTCAGTAAGAGTTAAACAATACATGATTTACAGAGAACTTTGACGGCTTATTCTGAGTTACAGCCAATTAGTTACAGGGCCATAAAACTTTAGGTGCCAGACTCATCTCAGGTCTGGACCCTTATCTTTTAAACTGAGGGTACAAATTAAGTAGTTTTCACAGGAATATATGTATTTTTCTTAGGCCTAATTCCCCAGGGAATCCGCCCCTCCCAGCACAGGACTGCACTGCCCTCTGTCATTGTTTCAGACTTAAGTCAGGCAAGGGAAGTAAGGCAGCCAAGGGATTAGGAGACTTCTTGCAGACTGAATGAGGACTCAGGCTATTTCAAAGCCAAGGGGCGAGGGTCTATCATCCCCTTTTTCCACAGCCCCCTGAGTCCTTTCCTGTGGGCCTCTTCCGTGACCATGCTTGTCTTAGGTTGATCCTCCCTTGAGGATTCTTACCCATCATTGGCTAACTGGCCAAGCTCAGGGCCAAGCAGGGTGAAGTGGGCAAAGGTGGCACACCTGCCAGGGAGACAAGCTTTGTCTCCTTAGCGGCTTATGGTCCCAACTCTGACTCAGCCTTAACCATGGGGGTTACAGCCTCTGAAACCAGGCAGGGTGGTACCCAACATACCTAATTTCGTGAATATTTTAATTGTTAAAAATCAGCATCTTATTAAATCAATACTGATTTTTATGCATGCATTTTTTATTTTTGTTATTTATTTTTATCTATGGGTATTCCAGATGAATTTTGATTGAATTCTAGATGTGTATGAAATTTAGAGAAAATTTAAGGATCTAAGTCAGTTCTTCCAAAAACAATTTGTTTTTGCTTTTAGCGTGCAGTTAGTGGAAGGGCAAATCTTAGTTAAAATAAAGTTTAATTTGCTTTGAAGCTAGGCTTATCTATTTCTTATTCACCGTTTTCCAGGCATTTTCAACTGAAGTCCCAGAGCACTTCCCAGGGTTCTCCTCTGGATAAGCTCTGAGGTCCAGTTGTGTGCTTCCATTCCTGTAAGATTTTCAGGAGATTTCTCAGCTGTTAAATCTCTCCCACTTTTCATCTTAATGCCAAGCTTCTCAGCCTTGTAACTTCTGGTTAATGTCTAGGAGGCAGGCCTAAAATATTAGGCTTTTCTCTCTTCAAGAGTATTCTGCCTTATAGGCATTTTAAATCCCTTAGGCAATTTTTAAAATAATTCTTTTCTTTTCTTGTGGGTTTTTTTTTCCTTCACTAGAATTTGATCTGAAATAAACCAGTCTGCTATTTCTACAAAGAATGCCCAGGAATAGAATTTTATTTTTAGGAAGGCAATTGGAAATGTAATTTTTTTCAATTTCAATTTACATTTAATATTATTCTGTATTAGTTTCAGACGTACAGCAAAGTGGTTAAACAATCCTGTACTTTGCAGGGTGGCCCCCCTGCTGCTTCAAGCATCCATCTGGCCCCGTACCTATTTCTCTCAGTGTCATTGACTGTGTTTCCTGTGCTACAATCCACATGTCTGTGGCTACTCTGTAATTAAAATTTTTATCGTTTAATCCCTTCACCTATTTCAGCCAGTCCCCTGACACCCCTTCCCTCTGACAGCTGTCAATCTGTTCTCTATATCTATGAGCCTGCTTCTATTTTGTTTGTTTCTTTTGTTCCTTAGATGCCACATATTAGTGAAATCATATGGTATTTGTCTTTGCCTGATTGGCTTATTTCATTCAGCATAAAACCCTCCAGGTCCATCTGCGCTGTTGCAGAAGATTTTATTCTTAAAGATGCAAGATGGCAGTGAACTAAGTGGATGTTACACTCTCCTCCTCCTGGGACAAATATGGAATTACAGCTAAAATATAGAATAATCAACCTGAGTAATCAACTGAAGACTAGCTGAAAAGAAGTCTTATAACCAAGGATTTATAGAAGAATCCACCCAAGACTGCTGGGAAGGGCAGAGGCGTGAAAAGATGGCTCCACTTTCACAAGCGGTGGCTGAGATTCCAGAGGGATACCTCAGCTGCAAAGGTTCCCCTGAAAGAACAGAGAGTCTCAAATCCATGCTGAGCTCCCCAGCCCAGAGCACGAGAGCCAGAAAGAGGCACCAACATAACATCTGGCTGTGGAAATCAGTTGGGACTGTGTTTGCCAGGGAGAGACGGGAGTCTGCTAGAGATGCAGGTGCCCTCCTAAAGGAACAACCCACAACATCTCATTGCAGCCACTCACCCTGGGCTCTGGCAGAAGGAGGGCGTGGTGGAATGGAGTTATGTGAGGAGAGACCGAGGTCTGTGGCTCTGGGGAGAGAGCTGAAGGGACAGCCGCAGGGATGCCTGTGCTGAGTCACTCATTCTGGAGTGGAGTGCTGCTGTCTTTACAGAGTCAGCCTGGGGGAAGGCCATAGCCCCACCCTCTGGACTCCCAGCCACAGCACCCTGTAGAATTTACACTCTGCTGAGGATCAGCTGCCTGGGAGGGGTGCAGAGGTCTGGGCAGGCTCGGGGTGGCTTCGGACAGGGGTCATTCCCCCTACTTTCTTGTGAACCTGACTGGTATCACCCCCTCATCGGAGATTCTCTCTCTATCCCAACACTCTGGGCTTCAAGCAGCCCCACCCGCCTGACTCCTGGCGGCTGTACCCTGCCGAGGTTTGGACAGAATCTGAGACAGACTAAGCGGTGTGTCTCTGGGGCAAGGAGCCACTCCTCCCACTTCCTCCAAGCTTGACCAGCACCTCATCCATCCTGAGGATGCACTAGCCCCATCTTCTTCACTCCCGGGAGTCCTGATCTGTTGAGCTCAGGCTCCTGGCAGAATCTTGGACAGACTGAGTTATGTGGCTTTAGGAGAAGGGCCACTTTTTCCCACACAGGCCTGACCAGCACAGAGTCCTCCTTCACACGAAATCTTGGTATATTTGGGTCTGATAAACACTTCTGACCTCACGCTGATGACTTCTTGAGACCCAGTCCCACCACAAATGTCCATGGGCACCTGGAGATTAGCAGATAGACTTGGTGTACTTGGGGACATTTGCAGAGTCTCTTCTGACCCGGCACTGGAACTGAGTTTGAACCTGCATTGATCTGGTAAACACCAGTTGCCCCTACTTGGTGAATCACTGAGAACCTTCCTCCTGCAACCTGAATACTGCCAGAGGCTCATTCAGTGACTGAGCTTATCAGGCGGAGGCAGGCTATTGGCCTACCTCAAGAAACAGGAAAAATCCCAAATAAAAAATCTAACTTTATACTGAAAGGAACTAGAAAGAGAACAATAAACAAAACCCAAAGTGAGTAGAAGAAAGGAAATAATAAAGATAAGAGCAGATAAACAAAATAGAGTCTAAGAAAACAATAAAAAAAATCAATGAAACCAAGAGCTGGTTCTTTGAAAAGATAAACAAGACTCATAAAGAAAAAAGGAAGAGGACCCAAGTAAATAAAACCAGAAATGAAAGAGGAGGAGTAACAACTGTCACCCAAGAAATACAAAGGATTGGAAGAGGTCAGAGAGGAGAGGGGTTGCAAAAAGCTGAAGGCATTAAGCAAAAAATAAACAGCCACAACAAAAACAACCTCATAGACACAGACAAGAGCGTGGTGATTAGCAGGGGGAAAGGGCAGAGTGGGAAGGCAGAAGAGAGCATGGGAGGGAAATATGATGGAAGCAGTGTAAGTGAAAAAGTCAAGGTGGAGTCTTGGAAAAAAGAGAGTTAAAGATGAAATCAAGTATGGGGGAAAAAAAAGAGTTTGTGGTTACTCATGGATTTCCAAGCTGCACAATTGAGAGAAAAGCAAGCTAGCTTCTCATGCATTAGGAAAGGCAATGTCAGTTTACTATATTAACACCTACTTTCAGATCCCAATAAGGAAAGCAATAGTCAGCCTGGGAAATTACTATGATATGGTGTCTAGGTTTGTTCTGATATCAAGTGTACCGATCCCTTGCTACAGCAATATGGCAGTTTTAATAGAAGCAAGCTACAAAGTAAAGCTTGTATTCTACTTGAATTCAATATGACTAACACTTAATCTGAGCTATGTAAGAGTCACGTGAAGCCAAATGATTCTCTTGTTGCCACACTTATACATCCTAATTTCCTTTTTTAAGAGTCCAATTACCCGAAATTGGTTTTCGGGCAGGAATAGAATCTCAGAGCAAGACAGACAAACTTCATGTTATCCACAAAGAATGTTATCTACTGGGATTGTTAGTTTGCATTAACTTGGTAAGTTTGGATTCAAAATATTTGAGCGCTGCTTGAGATGGGGAGTATTTGTCAGTAGATTAATTATATGCTGAATAGTTTCCTATGTGCAAAACTGGAACTGCTATCACCGAGAGAGAAGGTTAAATCATTATGAAAATGTAAAACATTATGGGAGAATAATTATAATAATTTATTTTGATTTCTCCTGACATTAAAACTTTGTATCAACTACCAATGCTAATATCTTTCTAGAGGGGAGAAAACTATAATAAAAAATGTTTTTAAGAAAAATTACCTTACTATAAAAAGTGCCATTTCCCATTTGTCGTTCACTGTATTATAGAGCTATCAGTCTTATGAAGCCATAAATTTCTGTTATATATTCTGTGAGCTCCTATGATAACATTTATATAGCTCGTCTGATGCCTGAAGGAGGAGAGGAACATATTGTTTCAAGGTGCATTTTGCATCTGAGTAGACTAGATCTGCTTATTGCAATAACCCCACTTTTACTCTAGGGCAGCGGTTATCAGATGTTAAAGAGGAAATGAAAAGGATTTGTTTCTCTTCCCTTAGGTAGAAAGGGAAAATATAATGGAAGAGGGGAGAAAAACAGGAGGAGATAAACCAGTGAGATCTTGGGAGGTGGGTACTAAGTTGGTGACTGTCTATTGAGGAAATCTGTCCTCAGAGTTAGCTGCCTGGAATATTTTAAGAATATCAAACAAGCAATCTTAAATTTTTGCTCCAGACCTGACCAGTGTGGCTCAGTTGGTTGGGTGTCGTCCCTCAAAGCAAAAGGTTGCCAGTTCCATTGTTAGTTCAATTCCCGGTCAGGGCACATGTTTGAGTTGTGAGTTTGGTCCCCGGGTCAGGACACATACCAGAGGCAATTTATTGATGTTTCTCTCACACCTAGATGTTTCTCTCCCTCTCCCTCTACCTCCTTTCTCCTCTCTGTAAAAAGAAATAAAAACATTTTTAAAAGACCATATATATCTAAAAATATTTGCTTTTTATTAAATAGCTTGTAAGTCAAACTATACCCAAATCTTCAGTATTGCTTCATAGGGAGGCAATTTTTGTTTGTTTTCTCATGTTGGCCCTGAGGAGGAAGTTAGGTATTATGTGTGGTTTTGGGGTTGTGTTGTGTAATCTCAAAATTCCTATATTGAAGTCCTAACCCCCAATGCCTCAGAATGTAGCCCGATTTGGAAAGTGGGTCGTTACAGGTATAATTGGTTAAGATGAAGTCACACTGGAGTAGGGTGGGCCCCTAATCCGATTTAACTGATATTCTTCTGAAAGAGTGCCATGGATGAGAGGGATATGTGAGGAGGGAAGACGATGTGAAGAGTAGGAACAACACCAACTGCAAGGAACACCCAAGGGTGTCAGCAAACCACTAGAAACTGGAAGAAACTGTGGAATGGATTTTCCCCAAAAGCACTTTCCAGGAACCAGTCTTGCAGACAACTCGAGCCTGGGTTTTAGTCTTCGGAACTGTGATACGATACGTTTCTGTTGTTTAAGCTACCCGGTTTGTGATACTTCATTATAGCAGCCCTAGAAAAGTAATATTTTTAATCTGGTGGAGAAAAATAAACAACATGAGAACAATTATTTCTCAGAAGTGAACTCACCTGGTGTGCTATTTTGAGTCCTCTGAGAAACAGCTTTCAAGTGGGATGAGATGTCTAAGAGATGTTACGGGGGAAAATGTCAGTGAAAAATTAAAAAAAAAAAGAATAGGAAGAATCTTTTAATCCCAGGGTAAGTTTGACACCTGGAAAAATAGAGGGGAAAGAAAGGATTGGGCAGGAATAGCCCTGCCCTGCAGCACCAATCCCTTGAGCCACACCAGCCAGGTGGAACAATGGCTTCTGCCAGCACTTTTGTCTGGCAGAAAGCTTCCCCTTCATCACTTGCCCCAATCCCAATACCAGTTCCCCAGGTATGTTTCTGGCCCCTTTGGAGATGGTGTCCTGTTGCTGGAGCTCAGAGTGAGTGACTCTGGGTAAGTCCCTTTGTAGGTCATTTGAGAGGAATCTCTGGGACTCCAACAGCCCTCCATCTCACTCAGCCACAATCTTCTCTGATTTTGACAGCCAGATGTTATGAGACATGTGTCCTGGCACATGGACCCTGGGCTGTGGGGTTGGAACCCCTCACTCCTTAAAGGGGACCTCCACAGCTGAGGTATCCTTCCCTCCTTTTCACTGCCCCGTAAGGGTGTGAAGCCAGCTTGTTCCATGTCTTCACCCTTCCTAAAAGTTTCATAGGACTTCTGTTCAGCTAGGATTAGGTGGTTCTAAATAATTGTTGTGCTGCATTTCAGCTGTAATTGTGATGTGGTCGTGGGAGAACGCCAATGCTGAATTTACCTACTCTGCCACCTTGACTGGGGTCCCAAAATATTTTTACTTTAAAAATACCTTTCAATCTCCCTCTGCATTTATTTTTATGTACACCTTTCGAACATAAGAAAGCCACTCTTCCCCTCAGAAAATTAAATTCTTCATCTAAAAAAGGAATATGTATCAGGCTATCCAATAGGTACTTTCCAATTTTCAGACAATTATTCTATGTATATTTATTTCTTCATAACTATTTCTGATTTTTTTCAAACTCATACAACTTAGCAAGATCAAGAACTTTATATTTTCCTGTTTGTACTAAGTTTACATGTTATGCCAAGTTTACATTTAATGCCAGATATGTTTAAAAAGTTGGGTAAGAACTCAGGCCCAATGCTACATTCCTATCCAATGGTCTTATATTAGTTCTTTAAGGCTAAGGATATTAATCATGTATTTTTCTGATTTTTCTCTTAAAATATTAAAAAACATTGAAGAATGTAACTAGTTATTAATTTATATAATAAAATTATCATTTTGTATATTTCCATACCTTTCTGGAAGATTAGGAGGAATAGAATGTGTTGAAACATTTTCAACCAATATGTTCACTTGTAAATATCCTGAGACCTATAATATCAGGGAGTAAAATCCTGTTTTTATTAATTATTATATTGTATTATATTATATTATATTATTCATGGAAGATTTATTTGTAGCATTATTGTTCTGATTTTTACCCAAATAATATAGTTTATCCCTTTGAGAAACAAAAAGTTTAGTTGTGCAAAATGAAAGTTTTAGAGACAGATTTGATTTTGAACCACCTGTCACTTAGTAAGTTTGAAACTTTGGAGTGTCAGTTAACATTATTTAATTTTTACTTTCTTATTTTCAAAAAGGAAATAATACCTACCCCATAAGTTTGTGGTAAGGATTACATAAAATAAGCATGCAAACATTTATGCAAATAAATGATAACTACTATTGTTTCAGAATGACCCAGATACATCTCCTTTCTCCCTCTGATTGCAAATAAACCACTCTTGGAATATTTTCTTCCACAAAATGCAAAGCATTTATGTTTCATGAATGGGTAGATCTACTTTTGTTTGCATTCCTTCCTTATCTTTTAACTGTGTACTTTTAAAAAGAATACTTCTCTTTTTCTTTGTCCTTTTATTTCTCTATTTATCTCAATGTGACTTTTTTAGGCTGAATTTTTGTTGCTCTGTTTAGTGAAGTGTTTGGAGATGCCCTCTGCGGCGGCAGGGTTGTCTGCGGAAGCCAAACCTCTGAGATGGGAGTGCGTGTACGTGGGTAGCTGGCTTAGCGGGGAGGCAGTCCTTTGTTCTATTCAGGCTTGCAGCTGATCTGTTGATGCCCACCCACATTATGGAGGGCGATCTGCTTTCCTCAATGCCTCTCAATTTAAATGTTAATTTAATCTCGAAACACTCTCAACGAAACATACAGAATAATGTTTGACTACATATCGGGATACTATGTCCCAGCCAAGTTGACACATAAAATTGACCATCCCACTGTCTAAATTGGTTTCCTTTAAAGAGCACTTTAACAACATTGAACTGACCTCATCAGCTGTGAGACACAAAAACACACGAGAAGGAAGCTAAATATTAATTTCCAGAAGGTACCTAGTCATGTATGTTAAAAAAATAATGTAAAATAAATATGCGGGGTCAATTTTTTGGAATGTACAGATTTATGGAGCTGTGAAAACCCAAGACTATAATTTATCACAATCTGTATTTTTTGAAGAAAATATAATTAAAAAAAATTGTGATAGAATGGTTTTGTAGTTCACATCACTGAGAATATTTTTTAAAATGTATTTTATTGATTATGCTATTATTACAGTTGTCCCTTTTTTCCCTCCCTTTTTCCCCCCTCTGCCCTGCACCTTTCCTCCCTGCGGCCTCGCTCCCTTTCATTCATGTCACTGAGAATATTTTTTAAAAATATTAAAATTTCACCTATTTGTTATAGTTAACTATAAAATGATTAACTACCATAATTAACAATAAAAGTTATATATGTTAAAATGCATTTATATTTAATTTAACTGCTAATATTATACCTAGAATTACTAGTCAAAAGATTAGGCCTATGCTTTAGGGTAGTAAATGCTAGAAATCTGTGTGGTCACTTTATGGCTTGAGACACTATTGATAACTGAAATTCACTTTGTTACAATAGCATTTCCAAAGAAATGCCTTCAGCGCCTCCTAACACAGAGAAATGTGATTAATTTGTTCACAGCAGAAATAATATTTTGAAGGAAACATTGTTTCAGTGTCTAGCTCCATGAATTGTAACTAGTGATTTATTTTCCAAGTAAAGACTTCATATTAAACTTTATGTGCGCACTAACTCTGGGGCCTGGCCTATCTCCCAGCTGCTGGGCTGCATCGGTCACCCGGGAAACTGCAGTAAGCAGTGCTGGGACTGCAGGTGTGGCAAGGACGTGCTTGATCCCCTTTGATGGGAGAGGGGAGTCCAGTTCCCAGATTTAGTTTGGATGAACCCTAAACAGGAAAGAACTTTAAAATGGTTTTCGTCATTTCAGGCTAAAGAAAATGACAATGCTGTTAGAGTGAAATTAGCAAGTCAAGGAACAGAATGCAAAACAACATTGCAACACTTGAGAGAAAGAATTGGTTACCTCACCCTCCCTGCATTTAGCAAAAAAGACTCGGCATTCTCTACGAACTGTTTAAAAGCCCTGGAAAAACCAGACAGAACGCTCCAGGGAAGTCCAAAGAACAGGAGACAGTGTGATGTAGGACCCAGGGAAGCCCGTGGAGGATAGAGCTTCTCATGTTAGACACAATAACGTCCTAGATTAGAAAACGTTTAACAAAAGATTAATACTGTGGGCTGAACTGTGCCCCATCCAAATTTATATGTTGAACTCTTCACCCACAGCACCTCACAATGTGACTGTTTAAACATGAGGCCTTTAAAGAGGGAATGAAGGAAAAACGAGGTCATCTGGGTGAGCCAATCCAATACGACTGGTGTCCTTCAAAGCAAGAAGGGAGGCCTCACAGGAGACTAAACCTGTCAACATCTTTCATCTTGGCCTTCTAGCCCCCAGAACTGTGAAACAAATTTGGGCCATTTTGCAAATTCAGAAAATGTGTGATTGGTAGGAATTTTGGAAGAAAACCCTCTGCTGTGAGCACAATAGAAGCGAAGCTCTTGTGAATGGCTCCCAAATGCAGAAACAAAGATGGAATCAACACCCTCACATCCATGCACCAGGTGGGACAATGAAACAAAAACAGGCACTTAAAACAGTCCCACTCTAGACCTTGCGTATATACTTTATTTATAAAAAACAAAACAACACAACAACTACCACTGACTCCCAAGCACACTTATTCAAAGGTTTGTTTCTTATAAATATGTCTATAGTTTCTATTACCAGAATTCTTCACTGTGTATAAATCATTATAGGTTTTTAAATGATTATGTGTAGATATAACTTTTTTTTCAAAACAATGTTCTTAAAGTGTTTATCTTTAAGTGAGAAATTTTTATCTCACATGCATTGCTGATTTTTTCAGTATCATAGTTATAGTATGCATTTGGGGAAACATACAGGAAAAGTTAAGTTTGAAAGTTCTGGGTAACTGGAAGATAGAAGATATGTTATATTGAAGCTGATCGTATTACCTAGGAAAGAGAAATGTGCCAGAGAAATTATTTCAAAGTATTTGCCATTCTGAAGAAAGTTTTTGAGTTACTGACAGTCTATATAAAAGTCAGATTTAATTTTACTTATAAGTTTATGGGAATATATTTCAGAAATATATATAATAGAGAAATATAAGTATTTTAGCTTCTATTTCAGGAATATTTATGAAATACAACTATTATCAAATTTAACTAGAAATATAGTATTAGTACAAGACATCAAGGAGAGTCATAGATTCAGTTTTTAGGTTCAAATAATAAAAAAAACACAACTTCAGCCACAAAGATTTTTATAATAGAATAGGTTTTGTAATACATCATCACACTTTGTGACAACATAATAGTGACACCTCAAATGCTCTCATATTTAAACAATTTCCTCTCTCATTGCTCTCATACATCATCTTCCCAAATTTTTGTCTTTTGTAAAAGACATTGGTAAATTTATATTGCAGAATTACATCCTTATAGAAACTCTGGAATTTTTTTTACTTAAATTTTAATCACTGATCTAAATACACATCAAATAGTTATTAAATGTTTCAGTATAAAATTATCAATCCATAGTGTGGGTTTAATTTTTAAAAAATATTATTAATATCAATTCTTCCCAATTTTTTTAAAGTGGAAGAAATAATTCCAAACTTACTTTTACAAGGCAAGCAGTACCCTAATTTAAAGAAAAACAGACAAGGATACCACAAGAAAAGAAGATTATTAGCCAATATTGCTGATGAACATAGACGCAAAAATCCTCAACAAAATATTAGCTAACTGAATTCAACAGAACATTAAAAAGATTATATAACATGACCAGTGGGATTTATTTGAAGGATGTGAAGATGGCCCAGTACCCACAGAACAATCAATATGCTATACCACATAACAGAGGTACGGAGAAAAATCATATAATCACATTAATAGATGGAGAAAAAGCATTTGACAAAATCCAGCATCCGTTTATGATAAAAACTTTCAACTGAGTGGGTACAGAAGGTACATAACTCCACATAATAAAGGCCACATATGAAAAACCCACAGCTAACATCATACTTAACAGTGAAAAGCTCAAGGCTTTTACTCTACGATCAGGAACAAGACAAGGATATCTACACTTGCCACTTTTATTCAGCATGGTATTGGAAGTCCTAACCAGATCAATTAGGCAAGAAATATAAATATAAAGCATCCAAATCAGAGAGAAAGAAGTGAAATTGTCATTATTTGCAGATAACAAGACATTATATGTAGAGAATCCTAAAGAATCCACCAAAAACTCTTGTTAAAAAAACGTCCAAGATCAAGTCACTTACCCAGGACAACAAATCAAGACAGTTTCAGTTTCAGCATCTCCCAGGAATGTGACCTTAAACCAGTCTTGTATTTCTTCATCAACACTAGTGAGGAAATCTGCCTCATTAGACCCTTGCTAAAGATAGTTTTGCCTGAAGCAATTCTCTCTTTTCTTTTGCTGATACCTTTCCTGCCCCACCTAGTTTTTGCCTGTAAAAACCTTTCCTTTTGTACAAACTCTCAGAGCACCTCAGTATTTACTAACAAGGATGCTGCCTGATTCATGAATTGTTCAGTAAAGCCAAATAGATCTTTAAATTTAATTGGTAGAATTTGTGTTCATTAATAAACTGTTAAAACTAATCAACAAATTCAGTAAAGTTACACATTACAAAATCAATTTACAAAAACTGGCTGCATTTCTACACACTAATAATGAACTGCCAGAAAGAGAAATTAAGGGAACAATTCCATTTACAATGCTACCATAAGAATAAAAATATCTAGGAATATCCCGGAGGTAAAAGACCCGGCCACCAAAAAGTATAAAAGACTGATGAAAGAAACTGAACACACAAATAAATAGAAACCTATTCCATGCTCATAGATTGGAAGCATAGTTTTAAAATGTTTATACCACCCAAAGTGATCTACCGATTCAATGCAATCCCCATCAAAATTCCAATGGCACTGTTTTTATAGAAATGGGACAAAAATCCAAAATTGGTGAGTAACCCAGGCCCCAAATTGCCAAAGTAATCTGGAGATAGAAGAACAAAACTGGAGGCATCATGCTTTCTGATTTGGTACTATATTACACAGCTATGATAATCAAAACAGCATGATACTGGCATAAAAACAGACATAGACCAACGAAACACAACAGAGAGCCCAGAAAGAAACCAGTGCATATATGGTCAATTAAGTAGGGAGGAAGGAGACACAAATATACCATTGGGAAAGACACTCTCTTCACTAAAAGGCATTGGAAAACTGTACAGCCACATGCAAAAGAATAAAGCGGGACAACACTCTTAAACCACACACACACACACACCATGAATTAAAAACTTAAACATAAGACTTGAAACCATAAAGCTCCTAGAGAAAAACATAGACTTTAAGCTCCTTGATATTGGTCTTGGCAATTATTTTTTTTATCTGACACCAAAAGCAAAGGCAACAAAAGCAGAATTTAAAAAGTGAAATTACCTCAAACTAAAATGCTTCTGCATGCAAAAGTAACCATCATCAAAATGTAAAAGTAACCTATGGAATGCAAGAACATATTTGCTCATCATATATCTGAAAAGATGCTAATATTCAGAAAGCATACAGAACTCATATAACTCAATAGCAGAAAAATCCTGTCTAAATGGACAGAGAATCTTAATAGGCATTTTCCCAAGGAAGTCCCAGATGGTCAGCACGTACATGGAAAGATGCTCATCACTAACTATCAGGAAATACAAAGCAAAACGTTAATGTGATATCAATTCACACCTGTTAGAATGGCTATTATTAAAAAGGCAAGAAATGCAAATGTTGGTGAGGATGTGGAGAAAGGGACCCCTGTGTACTGTTGGTAGGTATATAAGTTGGTGCAACAACTGTGGAGAATAGTGTGGAGTTTCCTCAAAACCAAAAATAAAACTATCATATGATCCAACAATTCCATTTCTGATGTCTATCTGAAGAAAGTAAAAATGCGTATTCAGAAGGATATATGCGCCTTATGTTCATAGCACCATTCGCAATAGCTAAGCTGTGGAAACAGCCTCAGTACCCTCTGGCGGATGAGTAAATACAGAAAATGCAATGATAGATGTATACATGGTTTTCTTCCCCACTCACCTCTGTGCCTTCAGTTTAATGTCAATATACAAAATGCAATTCAATTCTACATATACCTAAAAAGCTTCTAAAATACATTTATGTATAATGTTTTCCTAACTCTATGTAACTCTATATTTATATATAATGTTTCTCTAACTGTTCACAATTTTCTCTACCTTCTCCAACATGTGGAGCGTATTTATGACAGCTACTAATTCTGCCATCTGTATCATTTCTGGGTTTACATTTTTTCCCTTGAGTTAATGGCTGTGTTTTCATAATATTTACATGCCTGGTGATTTTTTATAGGATATTGTATATTTTTATTTTTACGTTGTTATGTATTGGACATTGTTCTGGTATTCAGTTAATTTACTTGAAATCAGTTTGGTCCTTTTGAGATTTTACTTACTTTTTTAGTTATGTCAAGCTACAATATCCTTTTGTTACAGGGCTTATTTAGCTCCCCACTAAGGTGATACTCTCTTAAGATTATGCTAAATATCTTATGGTTTATAACACCTTTCCAGTCGGGCTAGTAGGACACAAATTATTCCCAGCCTTGTGTGAGCTTCAGGAATTATTTGGCCTACTTCTTTCCAAAGTTTCTCTATCTGGTCCCACACAATTTTTACTTATGTATACCCAGATTAGAATTTAGCCAAAAATTCTAGGGGTTTCCTTTTCAAATCTTTGGAGTCTCTCTCTATTCTGCCCTTTTCTTGCTAACATTCTGCCCTGTAAATTCTAGCCAACTTGGTTTACTTGTATTCCTATCTCAATCTCTTCAACTCCACAACATTGCAAGATGCTGGGGAGGGTGCCTCCCTGCACTGTCTCAATCTGGCAGCCACCTCCCAGTAGCAAGCTGAGGCGGTCACAGGGCTAGCTTCATCTGTACCACCTCCCCAAAGGGATCCCGGTCCTGCTTGGCATGTTTCTGACGTCAGAGTATTGTTTCAGATATTTTGTCCAATTACCCAGTTGTCAAAGTTGGGAAAGTAATTAGCTCCCCATTATATATAAAAGCTGTAATCTAGAAAATAAAATTTAAAGTCCTACCCTATCACCTAAAGTCATCAAACGCCTAGGGACAAATCCAAGGAAATACTTGGAAAATATGATTTTCATAAAAGCCATAAAACTTTATTAGGATACTTAAGGAAGTCCTAAATCAGTAGGGCAATACACAATGTGCAAATACTGAAAGGCTCAAAATAGTAAAAATAACAAATCTCTCCAAATTAACGTATTATCTTAATGCAGTTTGATTGAAAATCCCAATACTTTTTATAATGGATTTTGACAAAACCATTTCTGAAATGTGTTGCAAAATGCAAAGAACTAAGTATGTTGCAGACTTCTATAGAATAAAAAGATATAAGGATTTAGTTTCTCAGAAGCCAAAACATATTTCGAAGTGACTGTCACGACTGCTAATGAAGTTGACAGCCAGGACAGGAGAGACCCTCGTGTGAGCAGGTACCGGGTTTGTGGCAGGAGCGGCATTGCATAATATTTAAGGGAGGTGTTTGTTTCAACTAGACTCTGAATGAAGTGGATGCTCTCATGAGAAAATAAAAACTTGACTTTATTTTACACCATACACAAAAATCCATTTTGTGTTAATTAAAGATTTAAAATACAAAAGGCATAGCATTAAAACTCTTAGAATAGAGTAAAAAATGTCTTTGTGAATTTGAGCTAGGTAAATAGGACACAAAAGTTTTGAAAATGAAGAAAAATAGTAAGTTGAATATTAAAAGTAAAGAAATATTTCAGAAAGTGGCCTAATGTATTAAAGGAATAAAAAAGAAAAACACTACAGAGAAGAAAATATTTGCAACAAATATGACCCACAAATAAGTTATATCCAGAATATATAAGAAAGCGCTATGCATCAATATGAAAAAGCCAGACAACATAATAGAAAATTAACAAAATGTTGTACAAGGAATTACCAAAAGTTGACATCTAAATATCCAGTAAGGTTGAAAACTTAATCAAAACATTAATAAATGTTAAATTTAAATTGACATGACAATGTGATATTCTACTGTAATACCTATCGCTATGACTAACACAAATTAATCAGCAAAGGAGCCACCACCACATTCAAAGCCAGGGTTTAATCTTAATGTTTGATGAAAGAAGCCAGACATGTAAGTATAAATAGTGTATTAATCCAATTATAAAAGTTAAAAAAATGAAAAAAATATTTACAGTGTTAGATACTAGAATTAAGGCTATAGTTTTTAAGTATGGGAAGTATAGTAATCAGAAGTCAGTGCAAATGAATCTTTTCTTTTTTATAATTTTTGTTTTTGACTTATATAATCAAAATACCATTTATTCACTTGGGGATGATTCATTGATTAGTGTAGTTTTGCTCTCTCTGTGTGTGTGTATATATATACACACATATATATACACATATATATATTTGCCCATTTGTCTGTTGTACTTCAATAAATTAAAACATATAACAAAGAAAAAAAGAGGAATTAAGGAGCAAAAGAAAGTTTCTCCAACCGAATAAATGATTTCAATCAAAGGTGTCTACGAACTGGCAAGCAGAAGAAACTTTAAGACGCCCACAAATAGGATCACGTTCTGAATTGGCAGGGTGCTGTTTGTTTTTCTGTTTGACATGGCCCCACGATGCCTTCCATGTCCACCCATGTTTTGCGAGTGGCAAGTTTCATTCTTTATCAAGTCTAAGTAATATTCCATCACTTAGGTTGCTTCCAACATACTTTTTTCAAAGAAAAATGTATTTACCTTGATAATATGAACGTAGAGGGACTTGTGAAAGTTGCAGAATGGACTGGAGAAGATGTGAGGGAAGGTAGGAATGCAAGTATTCACACCTAGTCAGTAACAGAGAGAGAGTATCTAAAAGAGACTAAACGATACATCAAAAATATAAATCATTTACATTTATAACACAATCAATTCAAACACTAAAGCTGATCTAAAATTGTTATTGAGTGGGCCTGAGGAGAGATAGAAGTGGCAAATAAAATAAATGGGTCACACCCTCATTTTTCATAGTAGGAGTCAAAGATAATGGGAAAAGCTAATATATTACGAGAGAATTCTAGATGTGTATCTCTTAAAATTGTGGTCATTGCCATCGGTATGACCAGTACCAGATACGCTTAAACGAGGTTGCCTCTGGGACTTGACAGTTATGGAGGGAGGGGGAGCCTACTGATAGTGAATGGAAATAGTCGGAGACCATTAGTTTACATGTGTAAAAATAATAAAAGACTTTATAATTTTAAATTATGTATCTCCATTTAATTTGAAACACTTAATACTACTTCTCCAAATCCTTCTTTTTCCTTGTTTTCTTCTTTGAAATGAGGAACCCTCATTCTTAGTTAAGTAAGGAGGCCATGTGCTCAGCTGACCATAACAACATAAATTCCTTCAATTCCTACTTAATGTGAATTAGCTCCTTAATCCTCTTCATGCTTTAGGAGAATGGTGCCATCCTTTTTCTTGGTAGTATTCTTCATGCTTTTTTGGCTCAGCAGGCACATCCACCCTCACTCATTCCCCATGCAGGAGGTAAGGAAGAATGAAGCAAAGTCGACAGCTAGGGCCCATGAGTTTGTCAATTCTTGTTTCAGCCAGATGAATATAATTTGATTCTCTGCTTCTGGCTGCGGCGATGGCCCATTGTCCTAAATATAACCGGTCAGATCTATCGACACTTGTTGATGTGAAATAGGGGGACTAAAGTAGGCTGTTTGGGACTCACTCAGGGTGCCCTTCTATTCATTACGTGCTGTTTCCTCCCTACAGTCTCGGATGTCATTCTGCAAAGCATTGGATGACCTCTGTTCCTCCCTTATGTTTCCCCAGTGAAGTCAAGCAGAGAAAAATTTCTCAACAAATGCCCATTAAATAAGTTGCAATTTAGAAGAAACCAGATATGATCTGCAGTATAACAGCAGAACAGTATACATAGCAGTTTACCAAATGAATGCCTGGCATATCCAAAGGATATGACAACATAATTTACCAAAATTGTTGTTTTTCTTTATATGACAGGAGAGACAGGTTATTGGCATATTGCTGCAAAAAAAATCGACATTTTCTCTTCGAAATACTAGTTCTTTTTTAACACGGCTTTTATTGGAAACTTTCACATGTCATTTAAGTTGCACACTGAAGAGGTAGTTCTTGGGGTTAAATACAGTGTGATACTAATCAATCAACAGCATTTTTACTAAAGTTATCAAGTGCATTTCTGACCTATTTCTAGTTGTCTCCATTTCATGTAATAGCATCATACCCATTCAGCATACAAACAGACTGTTCACTAAATTTGCTATCCATCTTTGGTTAGGTGCATTTAAAAGATGCTGAGGAAATTAAATCTGTAATGATGTAATCTCCAAATTGTTGGGTTTCTTCTCCCTCTGGTGCTGTTAGTTTTAACATTGGCAGGAAGAATTCAATTTGCATTTTCCAGATAGCATCATATAAGTTAGAATCCCTAAAATTAAGAAAATCTCATACACTTTGTTTTTATAAACTGATTTAGAACTCAATGAAAGCTTTTAACATTTGCCATTAACGTTCATGTTATCAAAATTCCATTAGAGAATCACTATGTGACACATGATATTAAAACTGATTGGAGCTAAAGATATCACAGGCAAATGACAGATAGATATCTTAAAAAACTATCTATATGTAATTATTCATTTATTGAGCTTAATCCATTCATAGCACAGTGGGTAATAGAACTGACTTGGGTCAGAATGTGTGGGATTAAATATTGGCTTTGTGAATTTCTAACAATGTAACAGTTTGCTTCATCTGTAATAAGGGGATAATCATTTACCTATACCATAAGGTCGTTACAAATATTAAATGAGTAAATGCAAATATGTAAACCATAAAAATTATGTAAGTGTATGTTCTTATTCTTTCTTTATTATACATTTTATTTACCAAGTAAATAGTAATTGGGCATCTGCTGTGTTTCAGTGGGCACTCAGTGATTTCTAAAAATTTCAGTTATTTTCAGATTACCAGACACATATTTGAGAAAGAACATTTTAGATCTCAGAATTAACTAAAAAATAAAATGCCTGTTGCATATAAAAAGCTGTTCAGTATTTAGGGGGTGCAAAAATGTTCAAGATGAATAACTGCTAAAAAGTGCAATTTATCATATTAGATAGATGGATGGCAAAGGTGGAAAGAGAAGTTAAGGGGGAAAAGTAATACAGCACACGGGTATTTTGAACAAGGTAGTAATGAGCAGCAATCTATTATTGTTTGTTTCTGTGTCTTATTTCTCCCTGTCACACAATGATTATCCACTATGCCTTTAGTTAATATTTCTAAGGTACAACCTAGAAGAAATGGGCAATTTATAGAAACATACAACTTACCAAGACTGAATTATGAAATATAACAGATCAATTTCAAAAAGGACATTAAATCAACAGTCTAAAACTTCCCAACAAACAAAAGTTCAGGGCCAGACAGCTTCCCTGGTGAACTCTGTAAAATGTTAAAAAGAAAAATCAAGGAACAAGTATAAAGGACCCATGGACGAGGACAATGGGGGGTGTTGAATGTGGGAAAGGGCAGTTGGGCAGGGCAGGGGTGAGTAATGGGGATACAATGGGGACAACTGTAGTTGAACAACAACACAAAATTTAAATAAAGAAATATAAACAACAAGAACAAAAAGAATGTCAAAGTACATTCTATCTTTTCCCCTTGCCAACAAGTATACTCTCTTGCTCCCACCATTTTAGGGAACGCTGTCATCTTTTCTCTTCCCACTGCTCACCTACCCCCAAGCTCATCTTCCTTAGGCAAAGTCTCACACTGTAGATCCTCTCACATGCCTCAGAATTAGCTATTTTGGGGTCACATGTCCATGTCAATCCAGAAATGAACATGTTAGTGACAGTATAGTGGTTAATGTATGAAGAGCTTCAATAAAATACCAACATTAATTAAGAGATATCATAGTAACTACACAGACCTAAAGACTTAAATTGAAAGGAAGGTGATACTCATGAGAATTTCTAATAATTATATAGACATTTGGTGTAGATAGTTTTAAGTAGACGAGCTGTTGAGCCTGGCTTCCACCATACCCATGTGGTGGGCATTTGCTCTGGCTGCGTCTAGGGTCATGACTCTTCAAGATGGAAGAGGGCATGGAAAGCAAGCCCTGCATTCTACTGATGCTCCTGGGTTCACGCTTTCAATGCCTACCGCATGTTTTGCTCATACCGTTCGCCTCTTGCAGAATACCCAGCCCATCATTCTCATCCACTCAAATTTTATTGTTCTTCAAGAAGTAGTTTAATTATCTTAGCTATCCCAAAGGCGCTCTTCAGCACCTTCACCTGGATAATTTCCAGTTTCACTATGCACCTAAAGTGTAGTTACTATAGTAACTAGTGTCTTTACAACCACTAAGACATGACTTTATTATCTCATTTGCATATTGGTTGTGTAACTGGTATCACCTCTAGCTTTTACCTCTGTACTAGACAATAAGATGTTTGGGGAGACTGTAATGTGTTGCAAAAAGCATAGGCTTTGGCAACAGAGACGTATCTAATGCACTCACTGAGTGATATTTACATGTGATTAAATTTCTTGGAGTGTCTGTCAGTGTCCCCTTATTTAAAAAAATGAGTAGGACATTTGTCTTCCCATTGAAAAGGCTTAGTGTAGTGCAGATTGTAAGGGTCCAAGATTTGTCAGTCTCCTCCTCTTTTGCGATCGGTGAACGTATCTTGAATGTCTTTTATTCTCCGCAGTACTTACTTACATTTGTGTCTTGCCATTTACTTTGGAACTCGAATGTGCAGAATTGATTTGGCTTGGTTAAAAACAAAAAAGAAAAGAAAAAGAAATGTGACTCACTAAAGTATGACAACAGAACTATGTGAATATTTTGATATATACATATAATGTGAAGTAATGTCCCATTGCTATTGATTATAGACATGCAGCATCAGCAGTTAAATTTTGATAGTGCCCATCAATCAAAACTGGGTTGAATTGACTAGAACAAAAACACTAAGCAGCCAATGAGGAAAAAGGCAGAACATTAAACAAATTTTGGTTTTGCTAGCTGTATTTTGAGTCTCCAACTGGAGGACAAATTACAAGTATTCTTCCTGGTGAAAGGACTTTAAGTCATGTAGTTAGCTTTTAAGCCTCATTTATTCATACAACTTATACAATCAATGTTCATACCATTGTAGGAAGAGAAATGTAGAACTTCAAAAGCTGAAATATATTCACATGCAAACTAAGTGCAGCTTTGTTTTATGCAAAAAACCTCTCCATTCAGAGCATGCTTCTTTTCACTCTCACTTCAGATTATATTTTCTTGTGCTTGAGATGCTCAACTGGATTGATAAATGGGGATATTTTTCATGCTGGAGACATGGAGAACTGATATAATTACGCTGTGGAGTGAAATTATTTTGGATTAGGGTTCAGTCATTCCAAGCAGGAGGACTTGTCCTGGATGCAAACACAAGAGGTTTTTCTCTTCCGCTTCTCCCACATTGCTGGGAAAATCCATCGTTTGCCAATTAAAAGTGGAGCCCACTGCTGATCGACAGCAGGTATTGACAGGCTGTGATTAGACAGCCAGCTGCAGCTGTCTTTCTCCTTCCTTTGATAACATTGACTGTGGTGGAATTTGATTTAGGTGCTTGGAATATAGAAAATCATATTAGGCTGGAAAGTAAACATGAACTATTCTTTTGCATTTGTAAGGTGATTATTAAAAAACACCCATAGTCTAAGATCAAAATACACATTGTAAATACCTCATAATCTTCTCAACCACTCTTGAGGCAGAGCCGATAGAATAGGTTCTTTAGGAAAGGTGCTATTTTTGTAAATAGAACGAAGTAATTCTAAGTATCATACATTTCTCTAATGTATATGTTTAGACTTAAGATCAGTAGGAAAAAGCAATTTTGATGGGGCTGCTGAAAAGGTTAATGTGATCTCGAACTAGTGGATGTTGTGACACAGTTGATGGTGGATGAACCAGGTGCCCTCTGGGTCCCGTGATTTCATGGCTGGAGAAGGATGAACTGACATCATTGTTATTAATAGGGTGAGACTGACTAAAAACACCAATGTTCTCCAAGCTGTAAATGAGTAAAGAATTTCTTTGTTCAGCAAAACTGCTGTGCGCAGCCAGGGGTGGTTAAAAATACATTACACTGAGCTTCTGGAAACCTAGGTTCTATTCCTTGCTGGTTCTCTAACTAGCAATGTGACCTCAGCCAGCTCAATTAACCTCTATGTGTTCCTTCCCTTGCATATAAAATACGCGGAACAATACCTGCCTTTTCTAACTTTCAGGGTTGTTTTCCAAGTCGACTGAGATGAGACATGTGGAAATGTTTTGGAATGTATTGTGCAGCATACAAATGGCAGCTAATAGTCATTGCCAACTCCGTTTATGACTCTTTCTTTCAAAGACTGTCCTTATTCAAAATGAGTCATTCCTCTTACTGCAATTACTTCAAGCTGATTATGTGATCATTTCTCACCCCCTTCCCCTGCCCCAACAGCAGCCTGAAGTCACACCAAATCCACTGTGGGTCTCTGCAATGTTTCTTTTGTGTCCTGCTCTGTCCAATCAAACTTACTCATCATTCAGTAGTTGTTTGGAAACATTGATATTAAGTATGTTTTCTCAGATCAGTAAAGTTTTAGTAAATGAATTATCTACTCATTTGAAATTATACTCTATTTCCAGACCTTGTTCTTAGCCATATGGTGTTGCAAATTCACTAAGTTCTACAAGGCTCATAGGTGATATTAATAAAACTGTGTAAGAAATTGGATATTGCTTTTGTAGCAATTTCAGGTCTGATAAACGTTAACCCTGCTGTAACTGGTGGTGAGTCAGTACTTTAGGATCAGAATCTTGGTGCCCTATATACATCCAGCCCTATATGGTTAGTTTAACCTCCTCGGTCCCCAGAAAACCAGGCCAAGGAACACACCGCCCTATTCATTATTCCCGACTTGCAGGGCATCACATCGTGTCTCCAGGCCCATTTTCCTATCTGTGACGGCCGCTCTGGAATCAGTTACATCAGCTATGGATCACGGGATTCTCAGAATTTACCCATTTACCCATGACACCAAGCATTTACAACATTCACAGCAAACCGATGGAATGTTGCCAATGAGACCTCCAGTGGGCCGTTTATGCAAGATTTTAGGTCAAGCTGTGTGCTCCTTTTAAAGTCCATTTCTAAGCCTTTGGGGGTTCTGTCTATGCCCCAAAGTCCTGTTCTCCCAAATCAAATATCTGCATCCAACTTGAGTGGCAGGTGATGAGTGATGGAGGTAGCTGCTAAGTGGGTCTAGGAATGGAGCAGGTCCCATGAACAGAAATGAGGTAGGGGAAGTACATAAACCTGGGGCTGCTAGTAGTCATTCATGAACTTTGTTTCTTACCCAAACTGTAAACTTCACTTCAGATTATGGCTGACCATTCCCCCTCAAAGCTTACCCCCAGACAACCCTGAGAAGCCCTACAACCAACACTGTACACCAGGACTGTGACTATGCCACTGCCCCATGCCAGCCTCTTTGTATCTGTGAGGAGAGTAGAGCTTTTTTAACAGTAATAGGACCATATTCTTTGGAAAGGGATTTTCAACGTTTAACCTCACTTGCCATACCCTAGGAAATATAAGAACAAGGAATTTATCTTGTGCTGAGATTATCATGGCCCAAATTGTTGACTATAATGGATTTCTACCAGCTTAGGTTTCAAGGCTTATGATTTCATGTAGGATGGGGGGAAACAGATAGATTCACAAAAAATACCTTTCAGAAAGTCTTCAATCTCGTTTGAAGACAGCGAGACCATTGCTGCACTATACGTTACAATGGAAAGTCTGACTAAGAAGTGATTTTTGAAATGTAAAATGCCTGAGCTATTCAAAAACACAATGAGCCCTATTTTCTGAGATGGACTGAGAACCTCAACACCAAAACACCCTTCTTGAGATTGGTTTCCCATAGCGAAATATTTGGATAGCACTCGATCCAACCATGGGAATAATATGTCTAGGCGTTACAGAATATTGTGTTTATAAGTCCAAAGGCCAAGTTTCAAGATTTTTAGCGACCAGACTATTGATTTATATATATATATATATATTAGCATAAATTAATGTTTTCTTAGACGTTGCATCACTGGGCTACTGTGGCTGTACACATTTTCGATATTGCATTGACTGCTATCATAAATTTGATCCCACTTACATAGACTTATTGCTATCCTAAAGACTGGGGGAAGGTTTGTTTGAAACTTAGATAAACTCAAAGTAGTTTTAAGGGTGAAAGCTCCCTTCTTAGTTGTCCACTGAGAGATGAGAGACTTCTCCCATCTCAAAACTCATGAGGAGATCAGGAAACTTGTTTTTACATTCTCCAGTGTGTGGACAGTCTGCATTTTCTTGCTCTCTTAGCCCTTCTTGTGCTGGCCCCATTCTCCATATTAGACAGACATTCCACTTCTTGGTGGAAGTTTGGAAAAATGGGGGGCAGAGCTGCCTGCCTTGGCCACTCTTTTCATGCACCTACCATAAGAGACCAATTCATTATAATAAGAATTAGATTTCTAAGTTTTGACAAAATGTCAGTGTGATGGGTAATTTTATTTGTTACTTTGGCTAGACTCTGGTGCCCGGGTATTTGGCCAAACATTACTCTAGGTGTTTCTGTGACGGCATTTTTAGATGAACTGAGCATTGAAATCAGGAGACGTTGACTAAAGTAGATTAATCTTTATAATGTTGGTGGGCAGCATCCAGTCAGGTGAGGACATTAATAGAAAAAGAAGGACCTCGCTGATTGGACTTGAAGTGAAACGTTGGCTCTTCCTTGAGTCTGCAGCCTGTTAGCCTACCCCGCAAATTGCAGACTTACCAGATTCCATAAATGCATGAACTAATTCCATAAAATCAATCTCTCTCTATATACACATGTCCTATTGGTTCTCTTTCCCTAAAAACTCTAATGCAGTCAAGTAATTTCAGAGTTATCCGCATACAAGGAAATATGTGCGGTTTCAGGTCTTTTTCTGCATCTTGGATGTGAAGATTTAGTGCGTCATAAGGAGTATGCCCTCTGGGAAGCTTGTCCACTCTTACCTTGCCCCGCCACTGTTCAGTTTACCTTTCTCACTGCATGCTCTCTGCACCGAGTTTCCCTCATCATAATACGAAAACACTGTCGGGAACACCTGTTCTCCAGCTCGTCCTCCACATTAGGCAACAAGGTTCTTGAAGGTAGAAGTTGTACTTTGTTATTCTTTCCTACGTATTTCCATTATGCCCCTTTTTGGTTTGGTCTTTGTGAAATTCAAAGCAATACTAATAAAGAAACAGTAATTTCCTTACAGAACTGGTGTAAATAAACTGTCAAATGGCCTTCACAACTTAATGCTGTTAGGTTTGGCACTCGAGTAAGGATGTTCTAGATTAGAATGTTATTTCCTTCCAGGTGGATTATTTCTTAGAAAATAAAGGAAACTTTTCTTTAAATGATGCAGATATAGATATTTAATTGTTTTACGGTGGATCTTATCATACAGGACCTTTTCACATGTTCTCAAGCCAGATTGAGAGTATTCAATGTCCTTAAATTCTATCATTACTAATCTTTATACTTTTGCTTTTAGAAATAAATGCTGACATTGTAAAATGAATAGATATAGCTCATGAAACAACATAATAAGTACATTAAATGTCTAGTAAACGTTTGCGAAGAAAATTGCAAAGATCTAACAGCTAAGAGGTTTTAATAAGGGTGGCTTGAGAGCTCAGTCCTTCTCATTCAATGAAGAAAGCTGCTTGGTATTGTTGCAGTGCTTCCTTACAATAGTTGCATTTCAAAAATTCATTTATATATTATAAATTAATTATATATTTATTGTCACAACTTTTTTTTTTTACTTTGGTACAGAGAGCCAGAGAGCTGACTGAATTAGTCTCCTTTGTCATTCTTGATACATTTAAGCCTTAATAAACTTACCATTATCAGTAGTTGATTAGTCTAAAAATAAATGAGAATGTAAACCATAAAGTTCAGCCCTATGCCTTCGGGCTGCCCTGCCATTGATCTATAACAAACATTTGCTTTGTTGTATAATACTTTTATCTAAAATTTATAAAAGGAAGCTCCACTATAAACTTTTACTAATAGTTAATTCTTTCCCTAGGACACAGAATACAGGCCTGTTTTTGCTAATGACCAACCAATTGGTAACCAAAGGCTAGAGGCGGTTTGTATACTCTGTGCTACCTGTCCTTCCAGGTAATGGCAGATACAGCCACACCTTGTCAGAAGTAGATGTGTCCAGATGTGCCTCAATAAGACAGCAGAAGGCAAGGCACCGTTCTCCTGTCAAGGTGAATGCCTGTCTTAATATATAGCTCTCCCGTCCCATAAACATGCCTTGTTCAAGCAACATTTCTAGCAATAAAACACATTTAAAAAATATAAAGGAGGAGAAGGAGGTTAAGGAGAATCAAAGGAAGTAGAAGAAGGAGAAAAATAAATACTGTCAGTAAGCACAGGAAACTGCTATTATTTTGGTGCCTTTGCATCCACATTGAGGAAGAATGTAGATAACTATATACATATATAATTGGATGCTGTTCACATTTTAAAAATAAACTTGACCCACAAGATAGATATAGTTTTGTTTTTGTGGATTTTGGTTTTATTTTTTATATATGATCAGCATTTTAAAATGTAGTTTTATTTTGTATGTTTAATCTGATGTATTTTAAATAATGTCTTTCTACAGAAATTTAATGTTTCTAATTCTTGTTATAAATAATGATGTTATATAAAATTTGTGACATGCCTTTTTTGAGAAAAATTTAATTGTTCCTTAAAATAGAATCGTGAAAAGGTTACTGGGATGACTAGTTACATTTAAATGTGCTTCATAAATATAGACAATAAGATTTTTATTGAAACAATCTGTTGGGTTTATCTGCTTCAGATATCTCAGTAATAGTCATTAGAGAAAGTTTTAAAGTTGAAACACTTTGGCAACCAAAATAAATACATGAGAGTTAACTGAGGAGAAGTGTATCGAGAGTGTGAAAATGGGGACTGAGGCACGGAACAGTCCTCCTGTTCTGAGGCACAGAGCGAGGAGGTGATGGAAGAGCCAGGTTATCCTCCGACTCTATGAACCATGTGCAATCCTTCTTTTTTGCACAGGCAACATACCACACAAACACACACCTCTACATATATACATACATGTCGCAAACATATTATATTGTTTATGCTATCATACACATATGCATTATATTCCAAATTTATATATTATATACTATTATAGTATACTACCTTATACTATACTACACTATACTATACTATACTATACTACACTACACTACACTATACTGGGGCTGCTCTGGAGGCCCCCTGCCCTGCTCTCTTCCTGCAGAATCCCTCTGCCTCACCCCTGGTTTGCATCTTCCCGGTTCTCTCTGTGTGTTCCTCCATTCTGGCGCAGCTCACACCTCAGAGTAACCTGAGCAAGAGTAATTGGGAGGTATGTTTGTAAATCTGTGTGTTCCCAAGTAGTCATTTATCTATCTTAATATTTCATTAGTAATTGGTCTGGGAGATAATAATACTTATTATTATTTTCTCTTGAAAGCATCCCCCCAGACTCTTTCATCTTCCACCATCATTCTAAGCATTTGATGCTGTTCTGCTTCTCAGTGTTTTTGCAGAACCCCTTCTAGTTTTTTTTGGAAACTTTTAAGACCTTGATTGATTGTTTGTTTCTCTTTTCTGAGATTTTGCAGTAATGTGTTTTGGTGTGGTCTTTCTTCATTTGTTTCACTGGGGCCTAGCTAGCAAGCACTTTCAATGAGAAAAGCAGTATCCTTCAGTTCTAAGAAAGACTTACGTATATCATTTACTTTTTAATTTTCTCCCCTATAATTTCATTTGTTTTTCCCTATTTTGGTCACCTGGACATAAACTTCCTTTATTGGCCTCCACTTTTGTTATTTCTTCCTCCCAGTTTTTGGTTTTTGTTAACCCTTTACTTCTCTGAGCATTGCCAGTGTCCTACTTTCTCAGCAACTCTCTCAAATTGTTCTAACAACCTCTCTGTTACTTCCCCTGCTATCTCATTTTTGGTTTTTAAGACAACTTTCTTCCTACAATATTTCATTTATTTCTATACCATCTTTTTGTGTATGTAAACAGTTTCCTACTTCAACAGCATTATCATACGTAATGCTGTTTAAAAAATTCTGAGGAACCTCTGTAGTGTTATACGTAATGACTGCACCCATTTACATTTCCACTGGCAGGGACCAAGGGTCGTCTTTTTCTTTACATACTCGACAACCTGTGTACTCATCCCACACACACACAAATAGCAATTATGTGAAGTGCCGGATATGTCAATTAGTTTAATTGTGGTAATCATTACACAAGGTATATTTATGCCATAATACCACATTGAATATTTTAAACATATGTACGTATACATATATATAATCATTTATACCTCAATAGAGCTAGATAAAATAAAAGCTAAAAATTAAAGAAAAAAGGTGATTGAGATGAGAGTGCATCAGCATTTCTCTCGTAATTGTCCTTAATCATGAAGACTAATAATCACTCTCTGGTGGCTTTCTCATTTTAAGTATTAAAATTACATTGTTATTTGTTGGGGACTTTTTTTTTTGAGCATGAGCCTGGACATAGAAGTCAACAGTTGAGAAGCATATTCCATTTACTCTCTCCTTGTAAATTCTGTCAAAACAACATGAGACTGTTTGTACCTTTACTGATCTTTCCCTAGGTTTCAACCCTGAAAGGCCACCAATAGCCGAGCCGTTTGGTGTCTCTAGAGATGAGGCAGAAAATGGCACCTATAAAGACCTTAATGACCCCCAGGATTTGAGGTCAATAGCAGCAATCTCCTGGCAGGCCACACTAATTCGAGAGGACAAAAATATACAGTTAAAAAAAACCTTATACCTTCATGATTTGATAATTCTAGATAATCTAGATGTATACATGTATTTTTATAATATATATGTGCTATATGTATATCTACACTTTTCTGTTTCTAAACTGACAAATAGTGTAGATATATAAATGATGTTTATATATAATAAACATATACATGTGTATACATATACATATGCTATATGTGTGTATATATATATATTTTTTCCATTTCAAAATGGACACAAATAGAAAAAATACATACTTTCATGTTTTTCTATTCATTTAAAAATATGTTTGTTGGTTTTAGAAAGAGAAGAAGGGAGAAAGAGAGAGAGAGAAAAACATCAATGTGAGAGAGAAACATTGATTGGTGGCCTCCCATATGCACCCTGACCAGGGATCGAACCCGCAACCTAGGTCTGCATTTGTGTCTGGCCCAAGAATCAAACTTTCAGCCATTTGGTGTCCCAGCCACGCTTCAACCAATTGAGTCACACTGGCCAGAGCTGTTCAATCTTTTTCAGTTTAAACTTATTTCAACTAACTATTGATTCCATCCTTTAAATATTTATAGGAACAAGTTGGCTCCTGATTAAATATTTTTATTAATTTTTAATATAGTCATCCAAAAGTTAATTGGACTTTAATAAAAATTATAGTATATGAAGCTAGCCAACTTACTGAATGTACATATGTGTACACGCAGAAACAGACATGCCTGCCCTTATTTTGTGGAGTCTTTATTGAATCTGTTTTTCAGTTTATGAAAACCACTAGTATCACCTGTCTTTAAATTTTAAAAAGCCCAAACTTTATGGCTCAAAATCATGGCACCTTTACGACCCATGCATTTGTAAATTGAAGAATGTGAAATATGTTTTCTAATGAAAGTCTTGAAATTGTGTAGAGTTCCTATTCAGGCCAATTATCCTTGTAGTTCCTAAATATTTTTTTTTTTTATTTGTCACCTCAATCCTCTGCTCTGTTTAATATTAAAACATGTGCATTTACTTCAATAAAATAGGGTCATTTCACTTGTTTATTGCAGTGGAATATGATTTCACGGTCCCTGGTGTACATTTATTGTCAAAAGCTGACATCTGAGAAATAAGGATACACATTCACTGTGTTCCTACATATCAATGTTTATCAAGTGTTAACAAGAACAATTTCATTTAAAAACGAGAGATTTAGAGGCCCTGCCCTCACTGCAGAATCAGAGACTCTGGGATCAAACCCTTGGAAATACCACTTTTCATAATCACCTCATGTAATTCTCACGCATACTGAATTTTGGAAATTCCCACCTGGGCAACCCAAACTCTGTCCTTAGATCAAGTTAGATGATGAAAAGCTGTGCGCTGGATCGCACTCTTTAGCCTGCATGGGCTTCTGCTGTGCTGAGTACAGATCGTCCACGAGGTATCATCTGCTTCCGCTGAAGGAAGACAGACACGCTGCCGTGTGAAACTCCCCATTATAATTCACCTGGGGACATTACAGATAGCACGGACTCTGCGGTTCCTGGGAAAATACTTCTCTTAGGTCTCATAAGACTTAAGAGGATTTCAATACATTTTAGATTTGCTTCACACTCTTTAATCATTCATTCAAAAAAAACCTTTTCTAAATATATATAGGGTCCGACACAATAATGCCCATTTTTATTACAAAATCATAAGCATGTTATTCTGTAACATAACAATATCACATTCAAGCACATCATAGGACATTTTAGGTGAAATGTTCAAATTAAAAGTATACATTATTATATTCATATTATTACCCTACCAACCACACTCGAGCAGGCCTTACTTCTGCTGGACCCTGTGTATGTGTGTGCATGTGTGTGTTCATACACATGCACACACACATGCATGCATGTATATATACATCTATACCTCGATCACGTGTATACATATATGTGTGTGTGTATATGTGTATTTGCACATGCAGGAACTGTGTTAAGTGAAATTTAAGATACTTAACATTGTTACAAACTATGATTAAAATGAGTAATAACTGATTCCGTCCAGCCTTTCTCCTGGTACCACTCACATCATGTTGGGGAAAAGGGGTTCTGATGTATCATTACAAATTCTAGGATTTCTTTTCAGGACTGAGATGATGCAAACTATTCAGAAGCCTTGTTTCATTTAGCCTGATGATGGAACTACAAGCTTTACACTGTAAGTGGGAACAGGACACTTTATTGAAAAAACTTTCACAGCATTATATGGTTTCTTGCATTTCTGACACAGCTACACAGACCAACATGGATTGAATTGGCTGTTGTCTTTCACCCTGGCCACTGCAAGTATGGCTCCTTAAGAGTCTGATTTTCAAGGTAATAAAATCCTATGTGGTTTAAGTGGATTGTGTCTGTCTATGAAAGTCTACAAGTACGTCAGGGCATATGCACGTGCATAATCGTGCATACGTGTTCTTTACACTTATTTTTACAAACCCGCATGATGTATTGTGCAAGCAGAAAGTATAAATCAGACTTCATTATGCTAACCCCGGATGTTGACTCTGGGACCGAATCTATGACTCACCAAGCACAAAGCACACACCCCTAAAATGTTAGCACATGAGACCCAGGAATCTTCCTAGGGCAAATGCTGAGAAGTCTATAAATATTAACTCCCTTTTTACTTCTACTTTTTGCAAATCTATATGGTCTATCTTATGAGAGTGTTCTTTGCCTTTACTTAAGGGTGTATGTGTGTGTGTGTGTGTGTGTGTGTGTGAGAGAGAGAGAGAGAGAGAGACAGAGAGAGAGGTTTGGCTGTCATCTTGAGACTTGAAACAAAACTTGCCTATGATCACTACATGGAAACAGTGTCAGGCAAACAATCCCATAAGCCCATGTATAATGGCCTATATTTTTTTGTTTCACATCCATAAATATATGTATATACGTATTTACATAAAGTTTATTTATTTAAAAGCAGGCACTATCATTTAGAACTTTCACGTTGTGATGAGGGATAAGACCTTGTAGAATTGCTACAGAAGAATGTCCTAAGGTGATTTGATTTATCCTTTTCTGGAAGACATAACAAAAATACAGCCCAAAGGTGCCCACAGATTTTAGAGTTATAACATAAAAACTGCTTCTCTGTGGACCTTTTGTTAGATATTAACACCTAAGGGAAATAGAAAACACGGCTCTCTCATAGAATATATTTGGAATGTTTGCCTCGCATATGAGAATATTTTTTATAAACTCAGATTCTCTGAGGTTATCATTTACATTTCTTTCGCATTATGTACAATTGTACAGATAGTGGTGTTTTATACTTTAAAACTGAAATAATATACAGTATAAAGTTAACATGGATCAGATACTTAAGAGAATAACTAATTTTAATTTAATTATCTGGTCTTTGTAGGCCCTCTCTTTTTCTGTCATAACAATTTGCTTGGGGTGGGGTGGAGGGATGGGGAGAAAAGGCACACAACTGTAATTGAATAACAATAAAAAAAATTTTTTAAAAAGAAGTCAGAAGTCTGAATTCTAGGATGCTGTGCTGGAACTGCTGGGTACTTCACAAATGTTCATTATCCCTGCTTGCTTCTCAAAAAAGACCTGATTTTATTCAGGACAACAATGTTTTAAGGTAAAATACTGTATTTCTCATCCTTGCTTGTAGCTAAGAATGACCAATTTCTTGTAAGAAGAAGTCACAGAGTCTGAAATCCAGGAAGAGTCTTTACGAAGCAGTCTTGACAGAGAAGGCACCTTTTTTGCTCCCTGTTATTTTCCCTCCCTCTTATGTGGAATGTAGGACATGAAAATAGATTGCGGCATCCATCTTGTAACCTTAAGGATAAAAGTCTTATTCTAAGAACAACTAAACAGAAAGGAACAGCCTAAGGGCGTGTGTATGCATTGCACAAGCACTGGACTGACTACCTGTGGACTTCTTTTATGTGACAAAATAAACCCTTAGTTTGCTTAAGACACCATGGCACATCTTCGTTAGTTGCACTCAAATGCAATTCCTGAGGAACGCAGTGGTCGAAATGTAAACAGACACATTAAAATGGAGACATGTATTGTGACTTTAAGTGCACATACCCAGTGTATCCATTGCATTTATCACCAGTGCAATGCGTATTACATAGGGTGAATGTGATTATTTTTTTTATTATCTGTATTCTCCCTACTGTGCCCCTCCCTTCTAGAACATAAGTTCCACGAGAGAGTAGGAATTTGGTTTTGTTTACTAACACATCTCCAGTACCTGGAATAATGCCTGATATATAGCCAACATTAAGTAAATATTTGTCCAGTGAATTAATGCATGATTTCATGGACAGGATGTTAGGAGGATTGTGTGGGTAAACATTTGGAGCTTACTCAAAAGACAATCACTTTTATCTTGCAGGGGGGTAAATAATACAAAAAAAAATGTCTGTCTGTGTTTAGACAGGTCAGTTTTGGTAGGATAAATTTTCTGGCTGCTGAATAAATGTTTCTCTGGTTTTCACACTAAGAGTAATACTTTGTTGCATTATTTTATAAATGAAAGAATAAATTGAAAATAACCAAGCCTCAGGCATAGGTTTATTCTATAAGACTTTAGACGTTAGCTTTGAGAAGATGGCAGTCAAGTGGTGCTGTGGGAAAGTGGGCCTACATATGTGTCACTTTCATGTAACTACATGTAAGTGCATGTACTACATAAGTTATTGTAACCCCCATAAAATATTTGTTAAATCTTCTTTTATATTTAATTAAGGATTGCTTTCATTAGTCATTCATTTTTGAGCATTCTTAACAACATCTTAATTATTAAGAGTGTTCTTATACAATTCTCATTATTTTTCATTATGGTATATTAATAACTTAAAAATAGAAAGAAAGAATACTACTTGCTTGGTACATTGAGAACATTGTTATGATAGTGAATGGAAGTTATACAAATTCTGCTATGCCTTTCGAAAAGTGTCATAACACTTTGTTATGTGTATAACGACACATAACAATGAGGTTCCTTTCTACTTGCTTACTATGTTAACGTTATTATGAAAGTCATTTATTTTTTATTGAAGAGCCAATGTTGTCTTTTATCTATCATTTCTTAAAAATAGTGTCAGTCATGCTCCAAGACCTCTTTGATTTCTTTCCTGTTTGCATCCTATACCGAGCTACTGGTCAGCTGCTTTCTTTTGCAGCCTGATGTCTCATAAACAGTTTTGTCTGTAGAGATTCACTAAAATCTCCACACTTGCTCTTCAGCCCCGTTTCTAGAGGATAACCCTAAGGTCAGCCATCACTGTGGTTCCTATTGTGGCTGCTGGAACAGTTCTGCCACGGTTGTTACAGCCAGTCCTGTTACAGCTGCGTAATCGGAAGATAATTACTTCCTGTTATCACATTTATTCATGATACCGCACCCCCAGTTGGGGGGAACTTGTTTCAGTTTTCTAAGAAAGCAGTAACTCTTTCATCTGTTAAAGTTTAAACATTGTATGGCACATTAGTGACGATCAAGGAAACAAGAGACCATCAAGCAAAGAATCTTTTTTTTTTTCAGAGTTACTCTAACTTGGGCTTCCTTTTAGGAGATGCTATCCATGTTGACCTACAGTCTTAAGCAGAAAAAAATAATGAAGGGAACACTTCCCCAATCTGGCGAAGGAAATAGACTTCCAAGAAGTCCAGGAGGCCCAGAGAGTCTCAAAGAAGTTGGACTGAAAGCGGAACACACCAAGGCACATCATAATTACATTACCCAAAGATAAGGTGAGAATCTTAAAAACAGCAAGAGGAAAGAGTTACCTACAAAGGAGTGCCCATAAGACTACCAGCTGATTTCTCAAAAGAAACCTTGCAGGCAAGAAGGAGCTGGAAAGAAGGATTTGCAATCATGAAAAGCAAGGACCTGCATCCAAGATTACTCTAACCTGCAAAGTTATCATTTAGAAAGGAAGGGTAGATTAAGTGCTTCCCAGATAAGGTCAAGTTAAAGGAGTTCATCCTCACCAACCCATTATTACATGAAATGTTAAAGGGACTTACCTAAGAAAAGGAACATAAAAAATATGAACAGTAAAATGACAACAAACTCACAACTATCAACAAATGAACCTAAAAAATAAAAGAAAAACAATGAAAATAAAAACTAAGCAAACGATTAGAACAGGAACAAAATCAGAGAAATTGACATCACATGGAGGGATTTCAGTGGGGAAGAGGATGGGGAGAATGTGGGGGAAGGTACAGGGAATAGAAGCATAATTGGTAGGCTTCAAATAGGCAGGGAGAGGTCAAAAATGGGCTTAGGAAACAGAGGATTCAAAGAACTTACATGTACAACCAATGGACACAAAACTAAGGGGAGGGAGAATGCTGGAGGGTTGGGGGGTGCAGGGTGGAGGATAAAGGGGGGAAAATTGGGAAAACTGTAATAGCATCATCAACAAAATATACTTAAAAAAGAAAAATATTCTGAAAAAAAGAACTGTGCAGATGACCAACCTCTCCAGAAAAATAAAAATATTTCTTTCTTTATGGCCTTTTGCCTCCTCGTAAATTTTTGTTTATATATTTAGTCTTTGCTTCTATGCTCACTTCCCTTCTTTTCCCAAAATAGTGTAACAGAGAGTAAAGTAACGATTATTAAAAAGTCATAGTTAGTATTTAAATTTTTTGTTTACCTGGCAAATGGACACACCCATTATTTGATATGAATATTAGATAACTTTTGATATTTATTAATTTGGTTTATTGCAGTTATACATAACCTCACAGTGTATATTCATGAAGACCTACTACTATTGCAGTGGTTTTTGAAATCTACTTTTTTATATTAAATTTAAGTAAATCCATGAGTAAAATAATTACCCTATTTTCTACCAAATATCATGTGTATATATGCATTAATTTTCTATTATGGCTGACAATAAAATCTGGTTGCTAAAATAGGAGATTCTTGAAAGTTTAAAGTCCAAGTACGTAAAACTTACTGGTTGTAGCCTAAAGTACAATATTGTATAAAGTATATATTCAAGCAATGGTTCTCAACCAGGCACAATTTTGCTCACCAGGGGACACTGGCAAAATTTGGACACAATTTTAAATTGTGTAACTGTGTGCTTGCTTGTGTATGTGTGTTTGTAAAAACACGCTTGTGTACTGCTGACATCCAGTCCTTAAAGGCCAGTGGTGCTGCTGAGCATCTTACAGGCACAGGTCAGCTCCCCTCGACAAAGAATGATCTCGTCCCAAAGGTCGACAGTGTTGAGGCTGAGAAGCCTTGGATTAGTGTGAGTGGATACCAAATAACATTTAATTGAGAGTTATGAATAAATATTTTAATCAAATTTTATATAAGATACAAATATTTAAAATGTAATTTTGTTGGGGAATAAAAATATTTTATTAGTCAACATAATGTACAGATCCAAAGTTTTTCTTAATAGTCAAAGCAGAATTCATATTGAAAATGTGACATAAGGAAAAGTCACTTTAAAAAGATACTGTGTAAAAATTATCAGACATATCGCCTGGGAACTTGTTGTGTGTAAGCAAACAAAATATTCCTTTCCCTGGTTAATGCAGGAAAAAGAGTTCCCCCAATAAATACTATCAAAATAAAAGGCATTGCATATTTTTCTCTTTGTAGCCCAAAGAATTGTTCCTTAAAACTATTTATTAAAGCCTGTTCTTTTAATTAAATACATCCTCATATAACATCATGGTGTAAAATCCCAGTGGTTTACAAAGTAGACATCTTAAATTGATAAAGTTTAAGAAATGTTTAAAATTACCCATTGTAATTTGGCAATAATAGGAAAGCATTGACTCAATTTCTTTAGACAAATAACATAAAATTAGCTAAACATTGCTTAATAGAAAATGTTAAACCTCAGGAGAGAAATGGGAAGATAAGTTTGCAAACTATTTTTCTATTAGTTATTTTGAATATTTTTTTATGTTTAGTACTATGAAATTCAAGACTCCAAGGTTTGAATCACTAATTTTAAATAAAAAATAATAGACTATTTTGAAATAGGTCTTGGAGGTAATTTTTTGAATCTGACAGCAAAAACAAAAGCAACAAAAACAAAAATAAACAAGTGGCTACATTAAAATTAAAAGCTTCCACACAACAAAAGAAATCATCAACAGAATAAAAAGGCAACCTACTGAATGGGAGAAAATATTTGCAAAAGATACATTTAATATAGGACTAATATGTAAGATATACAAATAACTCACACAACAGCAAAAAACCCCCACTTAATCATGATCTGATTTAAAATTGAGCAAAAGATCTGAATACACAGCTTTCAAAGAAGACATACAGATGGCCAACAGCTGCACAAAATGATATTTTGCATCACGAAATCATTAGAGAATTGCAAATCCAAACCACAACGAGATATCATCTCACACCCATTGGAATGGTTATTATCAAAAAGACAGCAAATAACAAGTATTGGCAAGGATGTGGAGAAAGAAGACCCCTGTGCTCTCTGGGTGGGAAGGAAATCAGTGCCGTTTCTATGAAGACAGGGCGGCGGTTCCTCAAACAGTTAAAAATAGAATTACCATATGACTCTAGTAATTCTGCTTCTGAGTATTTATCTGAAAGAGATGAAAACACTAACTCTTAAGAGTATCGGCACCCCCATATTCACTGCGGCATTATTTATAACAACTAAGCTATGGAAACATTCTAGGTGTCCACCAGTAAAGGAATAGACAAAGACTCTGTGGTATAAAAGTACCCAGTGGGGTATTATTCAGCCATAAAAAAGAGGAAATCTTGCCATTAGTGACAACGTGGTTAGATCAAAAGCCCAGGATAAGTGAAATAAGTCAGAAAAAGACAAACAGCATATGATCTCATTTACAGAGGTGAGCAAAAGTAGGTCTACAGTTGTTAATATGGAAAATAAAAAAAATAATTAATGAATAACAATACAAAAATAAACTGTGTGTGTTGGGTGCTCACCACTGTAAACCTACTTTTGCCCACCTCTTTATGTGGAATCTAAAAAGACAACCCCTCCCCCAACAAAAACAAACAAAAAAGACCATAGACACAAAGAACTGATTGGTGATTGCCAGAGGCTGGGGTTGGGTGGGTTGGGTGAAGGGTGGAAGAAATGGGGGAAAGGGGTTCTCTCTCTCTCTTTCTCTCTCTCTCTCTCTCTCTCTCTCTCTCTCTCTCTCTATATATATATATATATATATACTTAAAAAATAGCTTATGTCTTCTGTAAAAAAATAATGCAAAAACATTGCTATGGCATTAATGAATTGCAGCCAAGTCCTATGTAAGTTTAGTAAATAAGTAGCTTTATCTCCAAGAATGTCTGATATTTGTTTGATTTTATTCACATTTCCCTCAAATTCAATCAAGGGCTGAATCCCTTTATGTGAATTTATGGCAGTCCTATAAATGATATGAATTGTCACTGTATTAACTATAATGTTTATATCTTTATCATAATTATATATAGCCAGTCTCACACTATTGTAAACTTTAGTATTTTAGAAAGAAGAATGCTTTTTATCAGTTTGTATTTATGAAACAATTTAAAAGTGCCCTTATGGCTGTTAATTATGTCTATTGTCTAAAAAGAACTGAGATACAAATGTCATATTTTGCCAAAGAGTATACGTGGACTTACCTGGTGCCAATACGAAACTCCATTAAATAACCATTTCCCTCAGCTAGCTGGATTAATGCGCTTCCTTCACAGGAAGATTACTTTGCAGTTACTTCTATACCATAATAGAATATTTTATTCTCTTTTTCAATTTTTGCTTAGTGTAACGACAACAGAAAAAGTAAGAACTTTTCTTTGCAATGTATAGTCAATTTGTGTATCTCTTGCTGGACCATATTTAGCAGAGTAAGCTATGTTTTAATGCTATTTTTCCATGGTACATAATTGAAAAATGCAAATTTCTATTAAAAATCAACACTACAACCATCTGTAGTCAACAGAATGGGATCTGAAAGTGTAGCAAAGCTAAGTTTGAAATTATATCTAATTGTAAAGAAATGCTGCTTTCTCGTGGCATTATAATCTGTTTAACAAGTGGTTTTTATTTTCAATAGTTTGCTTATATACCTACGATTTTTTCGGGTGTGGGGTGGTATGTTGCAGGAAAGAATGGTGATGGTTGACTTTATGTGATGCTATTACCCGCTGTTCTCTGCAGACATATTTCAGCCCTGCTGGACATTAGCGCCCAGGTTCCTTCCATGTCACATGAATAGTCCTTTCTAGGTTTTAATCCCACCAGTGTGACATGTTCATTGATGACCTATGAAGGAAACGTGTGGGGGGGAGCATAGCAAAAGCAAAGCATCTCTGTGTTCCCCAAGTATTTCTCCTTAATTTTTGTCCCTAAATGCATAAACTCAGACTTGCCTAGTTTAGTCACCAGAGTTGCTGTCTAAGGAGAGAGACAAAAAAAACCACCAATAATTTGGCATTTTCCTAGGAAACACCATTCGCGTATTTTTTTTTAATGCAAACTCTGGGAAAGGAACAAACATTTAAGCGATAGGTCCAAATACTAAAATTTTACTGTAAGATTCTAATAATAAAAGGCTCAGTCATTGTGTTTCATATTTTCTCAGTTGAATATAATAAAATGGAAAGTTTAGAGACTTAATTAAGGAATCAGCTGTCTTATGTTACATATTGAACCTGATTCTTCTCCTAAGTAATTTTTAAAAATGATCTAAAATGAACAATTTTCCATAGATAGTACCCATAATTTGGTAACTTTAACACACTAAGATGTTCTTATTAAGAGTAGGCATGAATATACACACACACACACACACATATGTATATATGTATATATGCACCACATATATCATACATATGTGTGATATGTGCATCACACACATGAGCTATACTTATATGGCTCATACATGTTATATATGTCATATATATCACATACATGCTTTAAAGGCATGGTACAGAGGAACATTATTTGAAATCATAAAAATATGTGAAGATTCATTTTTATTAGATAATATATAATTGAGATACAATGAGTTGGAACATTTGACTATTATAAAGCCTATTGGTACAGAAATCAAAAATATGTACTGTACATGTGTTTATTTGTTTCACACCCAAGTTTTTCTTTAAAACACTATTTTTTTCACACAATTTTTTGTGCTCTTTTACTTACCTCAGTTACTTATAGATGTCCAATTGATGCTTTTTAGACATTTAAGGAATCATTCATGTGTCTGAAGTGGTGCATTTTAGTGAGAACTAAGTTTGTTAGAGAAATCGCATAGAAAATATAAAAGATTTTTAAAGACAGATGTGGAAAGTAATAACTCGCCGTTAAAAGTAGGACAAGAAACTATTTACAGAGGATGAAGTCCTTCGGGTACAGTGAACATTTTAATTGCATGTTTAATTAGAAATACGCTGGAGAAGCAGTGTTTGGTTTAGCTGTGGCTCATGGGCCTCGACAAAATATTTTTTCTAACCAATATTTTATTTTACCTTTTCAAAATGTAAATGGAACTGAATAGAATTTAATTTTGTTGCTATTCATTATGGAAGGATTAGAACCTTTTATTTTCCTATGGAAAGTAATTCGACAGGGTTATTGGCTTTCTTTTCTCTTTTAATTATCTTTGAAAGTTGCTTAGCACCTGAACACTTGCTCACTTGACAGTGCAGGGAAGTTTAAAATAGCATCGAAACTGTGGAAAATCCAATGTCTTTTCAATGTTTTACCACTTCATCAGGACCTTCCTTCGGAATTTAGAAATGAGAAAAAAGGCATGAAGCCCAAGGAAAAGATTAGCCGGATTGCATTGTTCCATGTGAGGGCATTGCATTAATATTATTAACAAGGGAAAAGGAGAGATTCATGTGTACACATTACATTGTTCTGTGATGTCAGATGTGTAACAGGTAGGTTGTATAAACAGTGCAGGGAAAGGGGGTTGAATTTTGGTGGTCCTGCTGATCCATGAGTGACAAAGACGGGAAACGGACTATTTAAATTGTGAACAGCAGCAGGTAAAGTGGAGTCTCTCCAGCATTTTGCATTCCGGGAGAAAACATAAACGAAAGGTGGAAACATAAAATCACTTATGGGGCTCAAGATTGTACCTCGCTGTCTTTCTTTTTTTTTTTAAGATTTTAAATTAATTAATTAATTAGTTTTTAGGGAGAGGAGAAGGGAGAGAGAAAGAGAGGGATAGAAACATCAACCAGTTGGTTGCCTCTCACATGAGCCCCTGACAGGGGACCAAACAGGCAAAAATCCAGCTGGCGACCTTTCACTTCACGGATGACACCCAACCGAGCCACAGCACTCAGGCCCTACTGTCCATCCTTTATGGTGTCCTGACCCTGAATGATTCACTGAGGCGCCTTTGAGTGTCTGCTCCTATTATGACAGTCTTTCAGGAGGTGTCATCTGTGCATGCGCCTTTCTCATTGTTAGAATTCCTTTCTGATAGGGAGCTGTGTGGGGGAGGGGATACGGTTTGCTTCCATCATTACGGGCATTCCTCTATGTCTAGAAATGAGAAACGGACTCCTGAAGGGTAAAGTCAGCTGCATGGGACCGGGACTCATAAGAAAGAAAATTCAAGAGGTCGCAGGCATAGCTATGGCAGAACTTAAAATTTGTCTCACCTTACTGGATTAAGAAAATTGTGGGGACTTCTAGGTTGCTGCCAATGTATGTTTACGGGGGATAGTGATCATCAGAATGGGTGATGTATTCATTTTCCATTGTCACAGACTTAGCATTTAAAACAACACCTGTTTATTGGCTCATAATTCTGTAGGTTGGAAGTCCACGTATGACGTGTGTGTTTGTCTCTCCCTAAGGTCTCCCACAACTAAAATCAAGGTGTGGGCTACAGTCTCATTGAGAAATAAGGTTCCTCTTTCAAGTTCACATGGTCAAGGATGAATTTTATTACCCAAGTGTATATGACTAAAACCAAGCTCCTTGCCATGTGCCCCCCCCATTTTTTAAGACAGCAATAATGATCTCTCTTGCATCCTACTAATGCTTAGCCCAAATCCTTCACGTGTTTAGAAACTGTCTTCAGAAAGAATCCAGTCCCTTTTAAGGGCTCACATGTTTAGGTCAGGCCCAGCCAAGATATTACTTTCTTTGTCAATTGTGACATACATCCCAACCACAGGAGTGACACTCACCATATTCACAGTCCTGGGGGTTATATAGGGCATGCACTCAGCAAGGGGAGGAATTCTGGAGCCAGTTTAGAATTTTGATTATAAAAGATAATTATACAAAGTTCCTTGTATGAAAATGTAATAAGCTATACTCTTCTATATACTCTCTGCATTTAATGAAAGTACTTAAAATGTATACATTAGTGTAAAGCAGTTGAGAATAGCTTAAAAAGTCCTTAAAAAGATGTAGAAGTTCAAATTAAAAAAAAAATGTTTTGCCAAGACCCATTAGCTTCAGCTGAACTAAATACTACTGTTTCAAAGTATCTCGAATTAAATACACAATTAAAACCATTTGATGCTTATGATGAAGTTATAATAAGTATGAATGCTCAATATCAAACAATACAACATTATAGAGAACCTAGGGTGAGACTTATAAAAATGAGGAATTTTGTATGATACAGCTAGCACTACAGATCAGTGAGGAGAAAGCGACTTTACCAGTCTGTTTATGATTACTTATATATCTCACAAAAACGAACAAGAAACATGTGTTGAGCTTCTCTGGAGTTTCTAAAACCGTGGTAATACTGAAGATACAAAAAGAGCCCAAGGCCTGAATTTTTTAAAATAAATTTAAAATCTGACTGGGCTAACCAATTATCACTATAGAACTCAGAAGTGCCCAACTAGGCAACGATTGGTCTAATGCGGTACAGAAAACAGAAAAAGGAGAATAGTAAGAAGATGAAATAATTTCACTTCAGAGGCTCTATAGGGAGGAAATCGTGATCTGGGCTTAATGACCACTACATGAATAAGGACAATGGGGGAAGGAGGATCGGTCTGTCCTGGATTTGAGTCTGGGCGTGGAAGCAGAAGTTTCAGCACCAGTGATTAGACCAAAGGTGTATGTTGTGGAAAAGTGTATTTGAACAAATGATGGGATGATTTAGAGGGTGCTTGGAAGATGGTGAGTGATAATGGGCACCATAGAGAGCAACTAGAGAGCAACATAAGGAAAGTGGTATTTCATAAAATTTAATTTAGGGTGGTTCTACAGAAGATTGTGGAGATGCCAAAGTCATTTTTCATACTGCAAGCTAAAAGGTCTCTACTCAGTTAGTGAGTGACCTTGGAATCAGAGGAGATAGTGCAAGTCTTGGTGATATATTAAAGAAGAAACAGTTGTACCTGATGACAGCTTGTCTTTAACCAAGTACAGTTGGGGCATGTCATCAATGTCTTTGGTTTTCAACCTGGTTGGCCAGGAGATAGCACTGTGACTAAGCTGACAGCCTCCCACTGGGGTCCAGTTTTGAAGACAAAGAGCACAAGCACTTTGAGCTTGAAAAGACAGCTCTAGATCCAAATATATATGTTCTGTTCTAAGTCTGAAGCACTATCAGAAAAGGTTGAGTTTATAGTGAGACATGAGGATTTTTAAATTATGAGTATAGAAGTGTTAGTCGAAGCCACAGAGATGAAAGATTTTAGAGTAAATTTTAATGAGAGAAGAGACCATTAAAGACTTAAGGACAGGGCTTTGTGAAACCATTTCTGTTAGGAAAGAAAAGAGGAACCAAACAAATAGAAATAGACATATGAGACCAGAAGAAATAGCTGAATGGAAGTCAAGAGTTGAGACCTATATAGCATAGGAAGTCTTCACCTTTATCAGATGCTGAGAGAAGAAAGATGGGGGAACCAAGAAAAACCATTTGTTTCAATTAGTAAAAAATACAGAAACTTTATCACTTTATTTAATTAATGTTTATTAGAGTCTTGCTATCTACTATGGGTGTTCCTGACTATGCCTATAGATTCTCAAAGAATACACAAAATTTAACAAGTGTGTTTTTAAAAGAAATTCTAGAAGTGGTGGGGGTTTGAAGTAGCAGCAAAGATACATGCCTACCACAAGGTAAATTTTCGGTTTCCTACAACAAATCATCACAGGAACATATTTGCTGGGTCAGTGTGTATATGAAGCTCTGCTCACCCTGAGATCCTTGGTCCGTTTTTCATCATAAAGTGAAGAAACATGTAGACCAATGTTAAGCTTTTAGTGACCATGAATAGACAATTTTATTCCTCTCTCATACATTTAATTTTTCTTTTTTGATGGAAAATTTAAGCATTATAAGCTGCATATTTATTGTGATCTAATTGACCTATAACATTAAAGTGTAAAAATTTGATACACATATATTGCAATTTGATCACCACTTAGTGTTAGCTAACACCCATAACATGTCGCATGATTATATATGTGCCATGCTATACATTTTATTAAGAAGTGCTAATATCTCCTATAAAAAAACTAAAGTCATATCAACAAATCAATTCTTAAGGCTTTTAGAACACATACATATACACACTAAGTGTAAAATTTTGGTCATAATTTTATGTGTAAATCCCTCAAGTTTTGATTATTATAATTATGATGTAATACTAATGGAGCCTTTGCAAGCTACTATTCACTGTTCAAAGTTCTGAAGAATTATGCGCCTTTTTTTACAGTTACGTTAGGAAGATGCAGCTATCATCATCGTTTCCATTGTACAGATAAAGAAATTGAGGCACAGAGAGATTGAGCAAATGACTCAAGTTCACACAGCAATTAAGTGGAAAAGCCAAGGTTTAAACATATTTTATTCATTAAATGCTTTTCTTTTGGTAATTAATGAATATTAGTTGAAAAAAATTATATATCTTTGTTTTCAAAGAGACGACCTCTTGGTATTTACAAAATGATCCTTAGAGACTGAAGTCTTAAATAATACTTAGAAGTTAGGAAATCCTTATTTATTATAATAATTTAGTCTGTCCTTTTGCCTAGTCTCAGGGAAGGGGGCCAGATTTGCTTAGTCCAGCACTGACGAGAGACAGAGCCGATATAATCAATGGCTGCTGTTCACTGCTATACTCTTTTATTTATTTTTTCTAAAAGACACAGCCTGCAGGATTACCCAGGTTGGATGGAGGAAGATCTAACCGCCAACATCAGAGAGCAGTAGCTAAAGAAGTTCTGTCACAGAAAAGCTTGCCTCCTGAGCTGCACTGCAGAACACCCGCGAGCAGGAGGAACATCCTCATCACCTTTTTTTACCTCTCAAAGAAGCCATCCAGCCTGAGGGAAACTCATACTTGCTAAAAACACAACTTCTCTCCCCAAAGCCTAATGATATATAAAACATTTAGAAAGCTCTCAGTTTTAAGTTTCCCTGTAGAACAGAAGCGGGAAAGGTAGCATGGGAAAATATGCGGCTGGCTTTGGCAATGTATGCTGAGGTTCTCACTTGTCACATGAAATATCGAGTGTCAACTGGATCATTCTGTCTAATATGGGACTTAATATAGCTTTCCCTAAAAATTTAAAAGTCATATTGCTACCATTTGCACCTGAGGATATCATAGATCAATGTAAGAAATGAAAGTCTAAATAAACCTTATATTATCTCTGTCACTTAGCCTTGTAAGAAGAGTACGTATACAAAGATCTTCCCAGAAAATTCCAGCCACTGTTAATATAGTGAGAACAGTTAGCACTACATTGATGTACCCTGGCAGCCAAGGAGAGTGGACTGGAATGCACATGTGTGAACAATGATGCTTCACTGTACTAGTCAGTGGGGGTGGCAGATGCCATTGAGTGAGCATGTGCACTGTGTGGTCGTCACCTTCCAAATGACTGAGCGAGTAGGGCAAAGAATCTGTTTCAAATTTTGCATTAAGCTTGAAGGTTCCTCTGAGGAAAATATTCGGATGATTCAGAAGGCTTTTGGGAATGATCTAGTGAGTGCAGCACAAATAAAAGTGTAGCACAAATCCCTCAAACATGGTCAAGAATCTGTTGAAAGTGGCCCACATCCTGGAAAGCCTAAAACAAGCAGAACACCTAAGAATGTTGAACATGTACGGGGTGCAATCAACAAAGACTTCTGGCTTTTCCCCAAACTGAAATCACCTCTGGAAGGGAAGAGATTTCAGACCATTGATGAGATTCAGGAAAATAGGCCAAGGCAGCTGATAGTGATTCCAACAAAGGATTCTGCAGACAGTTTTGAAGCGTGGAAGAGCCATTGGGAAGACCATGTGAGATCCCAAGGTGCCTACTTTGAAGAGGACTGAGGTGTCATTTTCCTATGTACAATGTTTCTTGTATCTTGTACCTTCTTCAAAAACTGTCTCTATTTTTCATAGTTCATGGCTGGATGCTTTCTGGACAAAAGTCAGTATATGATATGAAAGTTTGGGGGGAAGGAAAGCTTGTAAAATTCTGCAAATAGAAAAAAGTGACTAGCCCTGGCTGGTGTGGCTCAGTGGACTGAGTGCTGGCCTGTGAACCAAAGGGTTTCTGGTTTGATTCCCAGTGAGGGCTGTGGGCCAGGTTCCTAGTGGGGGATGCAGGAGAGGCAACCACACATTTATGTTTCTCTCCCTCTCTTTCTCCCTCCCTTCCCTTCTCCTTAAAAAAGTAAATAAAGAAAAAAAGAAAGTATTAACTTATGCCAAATGATGACTTTCTGCAACAACAAATTTTTTAAGAGCATCAATTTTCTGACTTTTATAGCTTGTATTATCATTGTTTAGTTCCCCCTCCCCATTCTCTTTCAGTTTTCTAATTCAAGCTAAAAGAGCAGCTCTTTTCCTTGCAAAGTTCAGAGCTTCAAAAATGACCAGTTTCTTATTTGAAGGCAAGAAAATTTTGCATTCGAAATCTATAATTTAGACCTCCAGCAGACTCCAGACAATAAATGTGCTGGTTTTTGTTTTGTATTTTTTCCCTCTGAACTCCTTGCCCCAAGTCTGGATTTAAAAAATGAAGTTTGCCGGTGAGGTGTACTGACACAAAACACTTTAAAATAGTGTTTCTTTTTAGACAACTTTGAGAGCCTAAGAGAAAAATCAGACTCCTATTTCTCTGTCCACTCCCTGGGTTTCCAAAAAGTGTGAGGTGCTGTGTCATTCTAAATCGAAAGCTGTACGTCCTCCTAATAGGTTTTTGTCCTTTGACCCTTCTAATCAGTTACAGAGTGAAAAGCATCACGCAATTCTGTCTCGGAGTCTCCAATCCAACAATGCACCTGCCACATTAGCACAATCATGGAAGGCCTTTCAGTACAGAGACAAAGTGTGGGGCTTTCTCATTTCCAAAATCATGCCTCCGGTTCGCTAACTCAGATTAAACCTCCCATGGTGATTTCCTTCAGGTAATTATTAGGGGATTCTGTTTCCTGAATAAATAATGACAAAATTCCACATGTTCAGACCTGGAGTCTATTTTATTTTACTGAGATACGGTTAAAGTAAGTCATGGGTTAGTATTAAATGGCCTTCTTTCAAAAGCCACCAGGGTATGTCTGTTGGAAGGATGATGACTACGTCATTGTTTGAATTTGCTCATTCTGTTCTTTCAGTGTCCATTATGTTAATAAACATTTCTAAAACTAGTGTTGTTATTTTATTAAGGAAGTATAAGCATTATGATTTAAGTTATTATGTACTTAAAAGGTAAGTGTTATTTTTAAAGTATTGTATCTTGCAGTATGCAAGTATAAGTGGAGGAAGTGCAGTCGAAGGTCCTTTAAACTGCATTTCAAAGTTGCAATGTCTCTCTTGTCACGCCTGAATGGTTGTCTGACAATGGTCACTCTGACAAATTCTCCTGCCAAGACAATTAATGTCTAGGTAGCTAACTGAAGTTACTAGTTGCTAAACTAGCAGAAACGGAAGCTCTCATCTGAGATCAAACTAATCAGCTGCCATCTGTTTACAAGGCAAGGCCCACAGACAGGCGAACCCCGCACAGCCTGTGCTGCTGCGGTTCAGCTAGTGTGAGGTACGCAGATGTTCTCAGACTGCGAAAAAGTGTAGATGAACCGGAATTCAGCCAATCCATAGATTTCGAGTGTTCAAAGAGAAAACATTTTCTCTATGCAAAGTATAAAGGTAGGATGTAAAGTAAGTCTTCAGCACAAAATCCCACCTGTACAAGAACAGGTACTAAAACGTAACATTGGCCACCTTATATTTAAAACTCTGATTTGAGGTGAAGGATTACAGAACATGAGAAAGAGAGAGACATAAAAGTGAAACTCTTGCATCAAGCCTGTTGATGTGACTTGTCCATTAAAAGCTCCACTAACTTGTCTAAAGTTTAGCTTTCTGTTAAATTTAATTATAGGACACATTAGGCACTTTATAATAATAGCCAACTAAACTTCTGACACCAAAACTTTTATTTTGCTTTTTCTAGTTTTGTTAAAAGTCTAAAAATTAAAGAGCTGATGTTCACCACCTTTACGTGTTACATTAAAAGGGAAATGCTTAAAATCCTTGATGCTGACAGCTTTGAAACCTTTCCTGTGCTCCCTAGGAATGCTCACATTCCCATAGCAATGGGAAAGAATTACCGGTCAGTTATGTATGGAGCAAGAAAGTCTTGTCGAAGACCTTCCAGCAGAAGGGATTTAACGATAGCATCGTTACTTCTGAAATATGACCTTCTAGAGCAGATTTCTAATTATACTTCTAAATCAGAACTAGTACACTCTGAAGACCAGGCTCATCGTGACCTACAACACTATTCAGTCCTATGGAAAAGGGAGCCTTCATTGCAGCAAAATTGGTGTTAGAGATTATGGGGTTGGAAGAGGCAGCCTTTTGAATGTACCCATTTCTCTTTCTAGTAAGTAATGGCGGCAGCAATTATGAATCACACTCTCAAGCATGTTTTAAAAATAAAATCACCATCGGGACTTTGGGCCTTAGTTGTGATCTCCTTATTATTGAGAGAATCATTTGATCAAAAGTCATCTAGAGAACTAGAGCATATTTTTAATGAATTTCAAGCTTCTGTAGAGCTGTTCTAACTAGCTCTTTCTGAAAGGAAAATAAATGACAGCATCGTTGAGTTAATTATTTATATCTATCTATGTTATTTTATAATTTGGTAATCCTTGGCAGCATACATTTGAAAGGAGAGGGATATTAATAATCAGAATGACAATAGAAAAACTGGCTATTAGCATTTTGGTATTTACAGACTCTCAATATTGTTCCATAGAATTTTGGAGTGTATTTTTATTCTTCCTGTTTAAGAAGAACATTTTTAAATTTTGCCTCCTTTTCAAATCTCCATTAATTCAAAATTATTTTTGTTATATAAACATACTATTATTTTCTTCTTAGTATGTTAATAACTTTCATATGTAAGTATTAGCCCAAATAATTTACATCTTAGAGAAAAATTTCTGTGTCATGGAACACCGAAAGCAAAGGAAAAGGACAAATCTAGGATTTTCTTTGGCGGAGAGAAGTCGTCAGTACTTTCATAACTTGTGTGGCTGGGCTTTATCCCAATAATGTCCGACACACAGCCACGACCTCATCAGACTGGGACACTGTTCGGAGCATTATCACGTTGCTACACATTGCTCATTTTTGGAGTAGTAGGGGCAGATGGGTATATTCCCTTATAATATGTCACTCTGTGGATTTATGTAGTTGTGCCTTCAGAATAATATACTCAGCTATGGATAATTACACTGCATAACACCAGAAAATTACTTAGTACCTATCATATACTCATACATGTATCGATTCATTAAATATTCACAACTCTATGAGGTAGGTATTGTTATTGCCATTTTCACATGAGGAAACTGAGGCACTAGCAAGGTGAAGTTTGCCAAAGGTCACACAGCTAGTGAGTGGTTGCATATTTAACTCTCTGTCCTGATATCTCAAGTCCCATAGCTACCTGAGTAACACCTCAATTGCCTCTGCCTGTCTCTCCTGGTTTTAGCCCGAACTGTCTTTCTGCCCTTACTTTACAACATATATCTAGGAGTCTTTTAGTCATATTTGGCAAACATGTCCATTCTGAGCTACTTAATGTCAGAGCCCTTATTTTCATTGGCGGGGGGGGGTCTCTAGTATGTAGCAGACTCTCTATTGAGGGGTCTCTGGTACAATATGTAGCAGGCAAAGGGAGTGTGGTGGTAAATCAAAGAGATGTAGCCCTTGCCCTCACAGTTCCTTGTCTTAAAGACTGTGTGTCATATCCTCAGCTTTGGTTATCATATATCAGAATCAACTGGGAAGCTCTTCAATATTTCTGAGGCCCAGAATAAAGCCCAGAATAATTAAATCTGAATCTCTAAGTGTGGGCTCTTGGCATTAGTAATTTTTTGAAAGGCGCCTGACAATTGCATGTACAGCCAAGGCTGAGAACTGGCTTAGTCTACTGGTAAAGCAGACAGTAAGATGTGATCAGAGGACAAACACACAGCTACGGAATTTGATATGAGTTATGAAAGATGGAGAAAAGTGTAATGAGGATTACGATAGGTCTAGGATGGGTGTCAGAAGACATTGCTCTGGAGAAGCACCAATTCAGCTAACGTTAAAATAACGGTCAGAATTTAATAAGATGAAGTCATGCCTGTGAAAATTCCTGGAAGAGGGGAACATGTGGCCATCCAGGCATTGGTGTTCCAAGGATAGATAAGGGCATTGCTGTCCAAGTAACATTTGAGATATCAAGTCTTATGGAGTGAGTCTGGGTGAGTATTCATGGAGGCTGTTATAGCCTCTGGCGTGGAGCGGGTACTCCATGCATTTACTGTAGAATGAGGTGAAGAATAACCTCAGCTTCAGTGTCTCTCACCTGATACATTTAAATAATCCCCTGCTTTCTCATAAACTCTGTGGATAGATTTTGTCCTTTAAAAAAATAAATTTATCTTGGTAACATTGGTTAATAATGTTATATAAGTTTCGAGAGTACAATTCTATAGTATATCACCTGTATATTGCATTGTGTGTTCACCACCTAAAGTGTAGTCTTTCTGTCACCATATATTTGACACTCTACCCTCTTATTCCTCTCCTACACCCTTCCTGTCTGGTAACTACCATATCATTGTCTGTATCTGTGAGGTTTTTTGTTTGTTCATTTGTTGCTTTCTGTTTCATATTCCACGTATGAGTGGAATCACAGAGTTCTTGTCCTTTTTGCTCTGACTTATTTCACTCAGTGCAATATTCTCAAGGCCCATTCACGTTACCATCTTGACACTATTTCATCTTTATGGCTGAGTAGTGTTTCATTATCAAAAAGACAAGAAATAACAAGTGCTGCTGGGAATGTAAATTGGTATAGCCACTATGGAAAAAAGTATGAAGTTTGTTCAGAAAAATAAGAATGGAGCTATTATGTGATCCAGCAATCCTTCTTCTGAGTATCTACCCCAGAATTTGAAAACACCCATTCACAAAGATATATGCACCCCTCTGTTCATTACGGCATTGATCGTGGCATCCAAGACATGGAGACAACTGAAGTGCCCTTTGATGGACGATCGGGTAAAGAAGATGCGATTTTGTCCTTCTGCATGCTAGAAGTAGATGCAATCTCAATTGAGCTTGCTAGTTTTCCTTGTGGAGTAGTCCTCCTGACAGAAGCAGTTTACTGTTTCCCCGTTCTGGGGAGCACAGAAGGAGCACAGAAAACATATCACAATGGATCCCAGAGAAAAACAGAGGGTTTAAAGCAGCTCAGGGGCAGCCTGGGAGGCTGTGGGGCAGATGGTAGAGCGCTGTTATCAGATAGGCTCCCTGTGGACTTTTTTCTAGTTTTAGTCTTCTGAGAAGCCATTTATATTTATTTAAAATCTCTTTCTTCTCAGCTGTAGCCATCAACCTGATTGCTTGGTTTTGATATTGTAATCACTGATCTTTGTCCTTCAAAAAAGGCCATTTCTATCAAAATATTGAGTTCTTCCCCTAGAGTGTATCTCCTACCAGATGACTGGTGTAATCTGGCATGACTTTGGGTCACCAAGTCATGTCCTGGATATTCTAGGGCTTCTCTGTGTCTTGAGTACCACATGACAGAAGATGCCATGCCTCCCTTATTAACAGCAGGAACATATTGCAGAAAATCCTTGGTATCTTATAATTGCTTACATTTTAGCTCTAAAGTATGGCTGGGAATCACAAGTCTGCTTAATATAGTATCTCCTTTAACTCATGGAGGTATAAAAAAGGAAAGAATAATTTGAAAATCAAGAACTATGATTTTTATTTTAAAAATAAGTTACCTAAAGATTCCTTGCTCTCTCACACATATTTTTATATATATATATACATATATGTAGATATGCACATATATGTAGATATGCATATCTATGTATCTACATAGAGAGAGAGGGAGAGAGGATAAAGAGTAAGTTATATAAAAATTACAGAGAAAAGCCACATCTGCTGATTCTAACCTGCGTGTGATCCTTCCAATTTTAAGATAGACATTTCTAGAACAGTGCCTGGAAACAAGAACCATTTGATACATATTTATTAGTTTTGGTCTGCTATCCAGAATGACTAAAAAGGAATTTGCGCTTGAGCACCGTGAAAATGACTCAGAAGTGTTGGGTTCGTTTTGTCCGTCACAAATATTCATGAGGCGGATGCCCCACTCTCTCCTCTGCTGCAGGCACGAGTTTGTTGTTTTAGCAGGTAGTGTAAGTGTTCCTCATATTTGTCTTTGATTTTTCTTGAAAAGTGGGTGTTAGGCTATTATTTTAAAAATCATTTAACTATAATCAAAGGAATTGTTTCATCTCTCTATATTTTATGGATATTATTCATATATCCTTTTACTTTGGATTTTAAACATTTTAAACATAGAATCCTTCTTTAGCCTACTTCAATAGTTAACAAATATAAATAAGTTAGTTGAAAAAATAACCTTTTAGATAACATAAAAATTGTGATGTCTCAACAGAGAAAATATAAATAAATCCAGGCATTTACATGTTGTCATCTAAAATAAGTAAGTGTTTCTCATTCCTAATTAGTTTTACAGTAAAAATTTGTCACAGCATAGCAAAATATGTTCATTTAATTTAAACTAAATTACTAAAAAAATTAATGTATATCTCAAGTTACCATTTTTATTTTATACAACCATTTTTATTTCCTTTTAAATATCCTTTATGTTTAATTTACTCACAATTTTATTAATTCTTCCTTTGTTTAGCCCTGGCCAGTGTGGCTCAGTTGGCTGAAGCATCATTCCATACACCAGAGTTGTGGGTTCAATTCCTGGTCAGGGCACATGCCTGGGTTGCAGGTTCAGTCCCTGATTGGGGAGTGTTTGAGAGGCAACCTATCGATGTTCCCTTCTCACATTGATGTTTCCCTCCCAGTCTCCCTCCCTCTCTTGCCCTCCCTCTAAAATCAAATACCATGTCCTCAGGTGAGGATAAAAACATAACACTTCCTTTGTTTAGTAACTTTATTCAGTAAATAAATATTTAAAATATATTTAAAAGCCAAATACTTATAATTATAGACATAAGCAAATATCAAATTTCAAACAACTGTTACAAGCACAAAAGAAGGAGGAAAGAAAAATGATATTGTTTTAATATATAGAAACAAAAGAGTTGGATCAACTTTCATATACACAAGATGTACCTCTTAGTAATAAATTCACTGCTACAATTGTTATCAACAGAAATGGAGGCCTTGTGGCTTTTTGAGGAAAAGAATTTGATGAGACTCACATGGGAGGATGGGGTTCTGTGGCAAACTTAAGGGGGTCCCCCTCCTGACTTCCCAATATCCCGTCTCCGTCCTTCTCACTGTGGAAAAATCCAATCTTGTCTCAGCAGGGCCAGGATAAAGGCAACTGCCCAGTTTCTGCTCCATATTAAAGTCCAGTCCAGTCCACCATCCGGGGAGCTTGGCATGTGTTTGAATATATGTAGCACTTAGCTGTGCTACAGTATTCAAGCTCTGTCCTGGAGCCTGCATGTGAGTCCACATGGCCATGGGCCATGCAGCTGCTAGGACCACATGACTAAAAGAAAGGGCTTCTTTGTTTCCCTGGGATTATATGTTAGTTTGGGGTTTTGGATGAACCAGGTGTTTTTTCAAAAGAACCAATTAATTTTCCACGTTTTTGCAGGCTTTTGATGGATCCTCCCCATAGTGAGACTGAGGCCTATGTAAGAGCACACGCACTTACAGAAGTGGAGCTGAGAATCTATGGCGGAGGGAGGAACAATTGCACTGTATTTTGCAAAGTAATTTAGCTATTGCATTTCCTAATATATACCTAACTCACAAGTAAACCACCTGACCTCTTCAAATGTTTCCTTTACTTAAAAGAAAAGAAAAAATTGACCAATGTGGGCCCATATGTGAAAGAACATGAACTTGAAAGCCCCCTGCCCTCTGCTAATGGTGGAAGGTTTCTGCCGAGTCATCGAATTCTCTAATTAATTCCATGTTATGAATTTTGGCCCAGGTAGAAACCCAGTGGGCAGCCGTGGGGTAATCTATTTATGCACATAAAGCTAATTGGCTTGTATGCTGCTCTATTTACTTTTTGACCTTGACCTCATTAGAACCAACCTCTAACTACCTTAGTGGTTTGGTTACTGCTTATCAAGTGGATTTCTGCCTTTTAATGCAGAGAGGTAAGGTAAAGAAAATAACATTTCCTGACTTTCAGAGGAGAAAACATTGTAATAAGAGGAGTTTTTCCCAGTTTCAAAGTACTTTCCCATAATTAGCTCAAGTGGATACCAAAAGAAGAAAAGTCAAATCTCTAAAAGGCTACCCAGGAGAAAAACAAGAAATCTGTATCGTCGAGACCATGCCCACTCCAGTGATCACTGAGCAACCAGCTGGAGAGGTTGAACTTCAGCTTTCTTTTCTGGATACATTATTAACCCAGATTTACTCTCTTTTTAATCAACTAGCTCGATATCTGCTTAACTAGGTGTTTTAGATAAACTATTGCCAACAATAGAGATAAAATGCCAAGCTAACAAATTACATACTCTGTGCACTTGGAGAACCACATATCATTAGCTTTTCTAAATAAACACAATATTCTTGCAAAGGCTGAACGAGCTCGCTCAGGCATACTGTGAATTGAAGAGATATCTCAGCTGTCGTGTTTATCACAGACAACGTAGATAACTGTGAATATCAGGCACTGCAGAGACAACACTTTCCATATTTGCACATCAGAGTGCACACTCATCAAATCTTTATGAAAGACCAAGAGCTATAATGTAGAACACTTAGAAAATCATCATGGTGATAGCACCTGGGAATATTTTATCTAGCTCTTTTCCGGTCTCTGCCTACACATAAGCAGGGTCAGTGGGTGGTGGCGGCGGTGGAGGCTGTGGCGGTAATGAGAGTGATAGTGGCGATTCTGGTAGCATATTGTTTTGTTTGGCAGGACACTTAATTCCACTCCGTGGTACTGAATACCTTACTTTTGGCCCTCCAAGAGCGAAGCGTGCAGAGAAATAGCAGTGGAAAAGTTAGCTACATTACTTGCCATCGTGGAGCTTACAACGTAATCATTTATTGAAACAGAAAATCTTTAACAGAGTTATAGATCTCTAGATCGATCAATCATTAACACTCTGCACACCATGGCGATGGAATAAAGGAATCAGAATGACAAGCATCAGCCTGGAGCCTGACGCTATGCAGCATAAATTCCAAGACATCCTTGGGTTTCATTCAGTCTTAGTACTGAACTGACTTATTAGTTTGAAATATTTTTGTTGTGTTAAATCCACTGCCTTTTCTATGTGGGAGGGTGACTATGTCACTGAAGAAAATAACACTTTCTGTCTTTACGTTTTGTATTTATTCCTGAGATAACTCCAGGAAAACTTAATTATTATCATGTAATTTACTATATTGATAGTATTTCTCTTGGTTTCAGCATTTTCTTTTTTCCTTTTGTTAGAGAGAGAGAGAGAGATAGAGAGAGAGGAAGAAGGGAGGGAGAAAGGGAGGGAGGAAAACACCCGCGTGAGGGAGAAACATCACTTGGTTGCTTCTCACACACACCCTGTCCAGGGTGGAACCCCCAACCCTGGCAGGGAGTCAAACTGACTGCCTTTTTCTTTGTGGGATGATGCTCAACCAGCTGAGCCACATTGCTCAGGGCTTCATTTCTATATGCAGTGAATAGCACCATACACCTACTTTATTATACCACTCTTACCTAGTACTAGAATTATGGCCATAGAAATCACATAAAATTAACGTGATAATCACTTAGTTTGGGTTTCCCAAAAAGCAGAGCCTGAGATAAGAAAGTGGTTTCAGGTAGTCTATTTGGAAAACTATTCAAGAATGGGAAGAGAGAGATGAAGAAGGAAAAGCCAAAAAGTGGGTTTGTCTCAAAGCCACTGATGTTGGAAACGGAGGCCAAATCCTTCCCTAGGTTCCCCGAGAGGTATAAAGGAACGTCTTCTATACATCTGGCCATGGGGTGGTAAGGTGGGGTCTCCTGCCAGATTGCTTCTCTGATGGACTGCGGCCTGAGCCTGTGAATATGAAGTCCCCGACATTTTAGGCTGCATTCGGAAGTGGATCCAGCAGGCACTTAATGCCCTGGTGAAAGTCCCAGGTCAAAAAGCAAAAGGATGGGCAGTGAGGGAGCTGGCAGGTGGGTTTGAGCTGACTGAAACTCCCAGTATCTTCTCCTGCGGCCAGAGGTTGGTTGAGGGGTTGGTACGGGCTACAGAAGAGGTTTGCTGTAGACCATCCTTTTCTGCTAAGATCTGCCTGTGTTCACTTTGCTCTGTTTTGTCACTGAGTCTTCAAGCTTGAAGTCAGCCTTAGTATCTATTAAAGCCAAATGACAGCCAATTTGTAACGAGTACAATCAACAGTTCTGCAACTGACTGAAGGCTATTGATTATATTGATCATCTTTCTCTTTCACTACCCATTTTAGACTTCTAACCCACCACTAGCATTGCTGCTGGTCTAGGTAACTTCATGTTGAGGTTGTCTTGACCTTTAACCCTGAGATGTCTGAACCCTTGCTCTTACCAAGTTCATAGTTAATGCAATTACCTACTTGTCATTATCAGCAGGCAACAGAACACCTTATATGAGGAAACCAGAGTCTCCTTATACGAAGGGGGAGCCCCCAAAACATAATTTATTTATAAAAATTGTGCATTTATTCTCACATGTTTGAACTTTATTCACCTTCAAAGTGCTCTCCATTTGTTGTAGTACACCTCTCAGGACATTTTTTCCATTTCTCGAGAGCAGTTTTTGAACTCATCAGTTTTGATGCCTTTCGGTGCTTCTGTCTTTTTTTGTTTAACCTCTTCCACATCTGCAAAACATTTCCCTTTGAGGACTTTTTCATTTGGGGAAACAAAAAAGGTCACTGGGGGACAGATTAGGTGAATGGGGAGGGTAGAGCACAGGGGCCCTACCGTTTTTGGTCCCAAACTGCTGAACACTCAGCACGGTGTGCGCAGGTGAGCTTCTCAATAACCCATCTTGAAACGGGCGAATGTGTTGAAAAAATTTTTTAATTAAATAAAAAGTTTACTGAAGCAAAATGCAGCATCTCACATCAACATCAGCTGGTACACAGATGTAGATGTGTTCCTGGGACACTCACCGAGCAGGGGAAGCCTGTACTACATGGTACCTGCCTCTCAGAAGATAATTCTTTTTTGAGTCCTCCTAGTAAAATAAAGTATAACCATATTTACAAGGTAAAACAAAACATCTATATTACCAATATATCATCAGTGTTGCAACTCTGCATACTTTGTATATTATTTCCTAACATCATTGTACTTAATGTGCCATGCGAATTTTCTTGGGAAATTTTACACAACTGTATTTAATGTCTACTCATCACATCGCTTTTATGAACCATAATGTACTGCCTTAAATTTTCTCAAATATTTTAATTATTTAACTTTAATTTCTATCAGTATTATGAATATAATAAAAGGCTTATTCTATATATTTCTTTAAGTATATTTTATTGTGAAAGCACTTGGTCAAAGAGAATAGATATTTTTACAATTTCTAATACTACCTTCAGTTTTTATAAAGAGGGGTGGGCAAAAGTAGATAATGATAACAATAAATAATACAACAATTAATAAATAAATGATAATAAAAGAATAAACTCTGTCACGTATTCACAACTATAAACTTACTTTTGCCCATCCTTGTAGATATCCTTCCATGTGAAGAAGGATCTCTTGATATTTGAGTGCATTAAGGAGAAAGTAATAAATTTCATAAGTTGGAACAAAGAAAAAAATGGCACACATTGTGAACATTTTGAGCCAATTTCTTTATGGAAACTCAATGTATATAAAACCAGTTTCTCTTTCTGTCTTCCTTCTTTTCTTTCCTTCTCTATTCCTTTTTTCTCTTTTCTTCCCCTCCCCCCTCCTTCTTTTTCTCTCTCTCTCCTTTCTTTCTTTTTTCTTTTAGCAGTAGGCAGTGGGCATAGAACTCAGTTCTGAAAGCTAGTAAGGTATTAATCCAGTCAGGCCTTGACTTAATGCCAACACGAGCCTGTGTTGATGAACATCACTACAGTCACTTGGCATTAAGGTTAAACTACTCCTTTACCACTTCCCATAAATTTTCATGAAAAGAAACTTCGTTGGAATGACAAGAAGAATTTAATAATATTTTGCATGATTAAGTTTCCAAGCCTAGAAGATATTTCCTGTTGTCTCTTAATTTCAGATCCATTTTCTGGGTGGAACAAAATGTTACAAAGAAAATAAAGTCCAGGTAAAGCAGAGTCTTCCCAAAGAGCAGGTGCTGTAGTTTGTATTCTTTTTAATTCACTCCCTGAACACATGCCTATTACATATTCAAATAATGGGGAAAGTATCAATGACTGCAATGTTTTAAAATATTTTTACTTATTGATTTTTCCCCATTTCTATTGCACAAAGCCCCAGAATTAGACAGTTCTAACTTCAATCTAAATTTCAATGCTACTTTCAAAAATGCTCCTTTTACATTATTTTCCAACTAATCGAAGACCAGTCCTTCCTGGTCTTTTCAAAAGACACAGGTGCTCTTTTCTGTCTTAACTTAGTGAATCAATACATTCTGTCAGTTGTAAAATACAAACTATTTGAAAAAGTACTTTCCCAATATTTCCTAAGAATTGTTATTGCCGAGAACAGGTGTTAAGTGACAGGTCTATTTTCATATAGCTGGGTGGATTTGCAACAGAAGGAAAAGGATGATTTTCTGGTATTGTCCCATATTGTATGGAAATTGTTAAATTTCAACCAGAACATGGCTATTCAGCTATTACAAAAGTATTTGAAAAAAATCAATGTTTAGGATATTCTAAGGGACATAAAATTACTTCATATTTTCTAAAATTTAAGCACACTTCACTTTGTATCAGAAATGTTATATTTACTACCTACCTCAGTTTAAAATTCAATGACAATTTAACTGTTTGAAGGTTAATTACTATAACTTGATTTCATTAAAGGTCTGTATAAAAAATGAATCATGTTACTATTTTGTATATTCTCTAGTCAACTTTAGAAAAGAGTAATTATATACAACATCTGTATTTTAAAGATCAATATGAAATATTCCATAAAGAATTTAATGAATTAAGCATTGACTTTCAAAATACATTTAATGTTCTAGTCAACATTTTATAGACTATTACATATGTGTATTTTTCCCTTTTTTGACTTCTAGGAACTAATAACAGGAACTGCACCTCCCCCCAGCCCAACACACACACCAAGTATAAAAGGGACTTTTCCCTCAAGCACAGGGAAAGTCAATGACTCTGAAGTCAAATCCATCCTTTTGTTTTTATAAACAAAGTTTTATTGAAACACAACCATACCTTTTTATGTCCTATTAATGGCTGCCTTAGGGATACCATTGCGTAGTAGAATAGTTGAGACGGGGAAAAATATTTAAGGCAGTGGCTGAAAAAGCAGAACGTGTTTACTTTTTTTTCAGACAAAGTTCATTGACCACTGCTTTGTTAAATTTGGCTCATATCTGAAAATTTCATTGTATTCTGTCATATGCTCATGAAAGTATTTTTAAGCTAAAGCCTGCCTTCGATATTTTTACATAACAGATACAGCTGAATTTTAAGAAAACAATTACATTAAAAGAACACTGCTCACGCTGGATTACCTGCTGTCAAGTTGGCATCAGTACCACCTCCTTTGAAGGTTTTCTGTGGGTCACAGAGGGAAGACAGTCACTTTGCTTTGCGTGCTTGCTCTTCCCGAGTGGTTCCGAGTTGGCCCTTCCTGTTGAAAGTTACCCACACGAGGAGGAGGAGATACTACTAATCCAGAGACAAGTGAGGCTAGGTGTGTGAACACACATGGGATTCATAGCAGATTAGCAAGTGCATTTGTGGGAACCACCTGCTTTACCGCTTCACATGGAAATAACTAATGCGAGCTCTCCAGAGACTGAGGTCTGCGGCAACTCCCTGGTATACCTGTTAGACCATCTTCACTGATGCTTCAGACAAAACTGTTACTGACCTTTGCTTTTTACTGTCTGTTTAAGCTCCTTGTTTGTATATTAAAATACCTAGGACATATGAAGTGGCTTCTATTTTCCTGTCCCAACTTTTGGTAATAGACATGTATTTAGGAAAAATGTTATTTTAAAATGGAAACAGGAGTTAGTTTGCTGATAATATTCTTTTTGAAGGCAATCACGACCTCACAGGCAGTACAAAATAGGACACCATGGGTTCAGGCACAGAGTAACAAACAGGAGTTGAACGATCACTTACAGTTGCCGGAAATGAAATGCATAAAGAAAGAAAGGATTTGGGAGGCTAAGTGGCTTCTGTGGCAGAATAACAAACCTAAAGCATGCAAGACGGTGGGGTACCCTTAGCGTGCAGCAGAACTTGAAGGAAGAAAACAGTTTGCATCATTGGGGCTTTAAATCCCCGGCTTCACCTCTAAGTAAAAAAAAAAAAAAAAAAAAGGCAATTTTTATGATAGAAAAAAAAGGTTTTATTTCATGTGACTGCATCTCAACTTTTTTAAAAATTAGGGAAGCTCTTATCTGATGGGTCTCTGAATTATATGTGTTCACAGCTTTGTCAGCTGTCTCTGTGAACTTTAATGGGCTATTGAGGAAAGAATGGAAGGACAGGGACCATGGAAGAGATGAACTCGGGCATAGTCTGATAAACCTGAGTAATGAACTTCCAAATATGGATAAACTATCACTGCTGGCAGAAACGACCCTCCCCTTCTGAAGCTGGCCACCCTTGCCTGAGGACCCCCTCATGATTCCCCCCAGTCAGCTAATGCCTAACAACGAATGCTCATTCTTTTCAAGACCCACATGCACTCCTCCCTCTCGGTTTGAGATGTTTAGTAACACTCACATTCCAGCTGCTTCCAGGTGGACATGCCTGGCCCATGGGGGCATGTTCGTGTACAAAGAGATGCAAGGGTTAGGCTGGATTACCTGTTGTCAAATTGGCATCAGCACTACCTT